>NW_021377548.1:0-225244 GCF_001605985.2 Dendrobium catenatum
ATATTCCCGAAATTTGGAGTCTTATAATCAAAAATCTACCCCGGATCCTAAATCTAATTTGGATGCTGGACCACAGTCGTCTAATCCTAACTAATGCAGTGGTAAACCTGGACTTACCCCGGCCTGGATTGGGGAGCCAGCTAACCACCTAGTTGATTTAAAAGAGATGAGTCCGGTCTTTTATGAAAGAGTGGTAGGGACGTTATACTTAAAGTTCTAGAGAATTGGGGCCGACATATAGAAATTTTCCTAATTGGCCCATTTGACTTATGTTGAGTACTAAACTGCTAAACTGATGCAATTAAAATTTTTGACTCTTTTAATTTGTGTCTAATGCAATGCATTCTAGTCGACGATTTCCAAATCAAGTATGCTTGAAATTTTAAAAATAGGTTTATAAAATAAATTTTTAGAAGACTGGGCTTCCCCAGGTTTGGCACCTCGTCCTCATAGTTCAGACTATCCGGACTCTACCCGCACGCGGGGAAGGGTCTTAAACAAGGAAAGAAGAAGTGCAGAAATATGCATGCGACCCCGGGGTCAATCCCCGGCTAATTCCCTAGATTCGTTATCTTTTTATGTTATTTAGACTCACTAAAATTTTAGACATTTAAAGTTATGAGTAGAAAACCTTCACACCCTCACGAGTCTTACGTATCCAGGCGAAAACAAAAGCGGCACACAATCGTCAAAAAATTAGGAAAAGAAAGCAATCCTAAAGGAAATCAACTCATTACATCAAATATTAATCAATTAATAAATGTCCATAGGCAAAGTTGCCTTGCTTATTACAAACCAGAATTGTGTAGAAAGTAAAGTGGCCGGGCACCACTGAGAACAACCCGGATTCTAGGCCTAGTAATGACGCAAGTAACTTTGAGTGGGATACTCTCAATCTTTAATTCTCCAATCTTGTTCTCCTCTGGACTCCTTTTCTTCAAACTTCTTGGATTCTTCATAGTGAACTACCCAAATGGATAAGAGGGCACTTCCCTTTTAAGGGGAAGGCCACTCTTTCCTCTTTGGGTATAAGAGAAGTGTGATCCAAATTTGGATATCCAAATGGAAAAAGGAATACTTCCCAAATGGGCATCCTTTCCTCATTGGAATCCAAGCTTAAGACCTATGTATCCCATCTCAAAATTAACTTTCACAACACTTGACAATTATACAAATTACAATTATATCAAAAATAAAATCTAGACTCACCTGCAGGGTTATCCTAAGCAGTTAATAAATGATAAGCAGTTATATATGTGCAAAAAGGAAAGTAAAAAAAACTGGCCATGCTCTTTTTATTGTTTGGGGGCTTTAGCTGCTGAAGCACCTATGCAAGCATTTATAACAATTAATAAATTTTTATTGATTTAGCCCCCTTTTACTGCCCTACATGAGCGTGGCCACCTGCAGAAAACTATGTGAACATCCAGATCATAACTAACCTATGGGTAATCTAGTCGCCAAACACATCAATCCATCCACAGAGTGTAGAAAAGTAAGTAGACACAGCAAAGCAATTTCATCCACAACATGCAGTGAAAACTACGAAAAATCATGCACACAGCAGTAAAGTAACACAGCCTAACCTAGATCTAGAGTTGGTTGTCCTAGCACATCATCTAAAGTGTGTGTAAAAGCTCGTGTGGCTGGGATAAATCCTAAATTGGGTGATTAATCAAAGTTGTCTAAAGTTCTGGGTTTGTTAAGGCTTAAAAGGGAGATTTGAGTTAAACTTTAAATATTAATAAATTAGGAATTTTAATTAAAAATATTTTAAAAGTTAATTTATTGCTACCTTTGTTTCACACCGAGGCCGTGAAGTTTATTTCACCTTCCTTGGGGCTGAGCTAATAGCCTCGTAGGACTGGGTTACCAAGTAGCAGTCAGGGTTAATTAAATTATTTTAAATTGGTTGGAATCACAGGAGTAAATTAATATTAAGGGGAATTGATTACTGATTTTAATGGGTTGGTTGAGAATTTTAATAACTAATTAAAAGAATTTTAGAGGTTGGAGAAGTTAACAGATTTTAAAGGATTATCCAGATATGTTAATTAAGGGGTCAAAATTTGACTGTTAAAACTAGGGTTAACCTTAAGGGTTTCAAATTTTGAATAAAAGCTAGAACTAATTATGAGTTGTTAGACAGGTGGTACACTCAATTTGGAGTTTTTGACGAAAAGTTATGAATTTTAGAAGTTCTAGCCCGATTTGACCTAAAGTTACCTAAGGTGTTGAGTCCTTGGTTTTAACAAAATTATGAAGGTTTAATATTTTTAGGGAATAGTAGATTCTAATTGGAGTCATTAGCCATTAAGTTTGATTAGTCAAAATTTTCTTTAATTAACAGTGAATTTTAGAAATTTTACATGTTCGTAGGGGTTATTAAACTATCTCAACTAAGAGAGATGCTTAAGGATTTGAACCCAAATGAGCCCTAAACTCCTTGTGATCAATTCCAAAGGTCATAAATGACCTAAGGACAGATAAACAAGTGTTTAAAACTCTTTTGGGATTTTTAAGATTTTTTAAGATTAATTAAAATTAATTAAACCCTAATTACCTAAGGGTCAAGCTAAGACAAATCTAGAGATCAATTTAAGAGGGTTTCAATTCTTATTGATTAGGGGATTAATCAGGGACAATTAAGGACATTTTGATGGATTTTACAAGTTAAGAATAGTTCATTATCAATTAATTAGGGTTAACAGGCCATTTATAAGTAGGATTTTTAAGGCTCCTACTTGGGGAACCAAATGAACTCCAAATTTGATGAAATTTGGACCATAGGATCACCTAACCATACGGACTAAACTAACCAAATTTGAGCTCAAATGGAGTACTCTAAGATGGTTAACCAATCCACCCAAGGTGAGCTCTAAGTAACATTCAAATTACTATAGGGGTCTATCCTAGGCTTGGATTGGGACAAAATTAGTGGCTCTACACTCCTCATCCTACACATCATCAACACACTAAAAATCACACCCTAAATCCCATTGGATAGGTCTATAACCGCTTTTGAATTTAAGGGTCAAACCATGACCCTTAAACTTAAAAATTAAGGAACATGCCCTTGAACAACTTAAAATGGGGAGATAAAATTTGGACATGTCAAAAACATGCCCAATTTCAATCTCCCAAAATTCCAGACCTTGTGAACTTGTATTTAAAACGTAATTAAGGAAATTCATAAAATGACCAAATTGAAATTAAGCCTAACACTGACCTAACCAGGGTCTTAAACCATAAGGCTTTTGTAGAGCTCCCTGATACCTTTCCAATGAGCCTAAGAATACCTAATTTGGACAAGTGTGCATGGAGTTATGAATTTTTGAAGTTCCCTTGAATTTCTGGATTTATTAATCCGATAATTACACAGTCAGCAGGCCTTTGCACGCGCCGCGCGTTGATTGGCCAAGCAATGATTGGTGCTAACGGTTAACGATCAGGTTAACCACAGCTGTCGGATGGCGGATCGGACGGGTGAGATTAACGGCGCTCCGATACCGCGGGATCTAATCTGAGCCGTTAATCGAGATTAACGGTTGAGATTTCATCTTCAACCTCCCGTGCATTTCCGAGACCGCAGAGCTTCTCTGGCTTGATCCGAGCGATCCTGCCGGCGAACTCCGATGAAATTTCACAGGGAGGATCTGGACGATGGAAACCTTCAATCCAACGGTGGAGATCCGTTGGGGTGAAGGTTTCCTTCACACTTGACCGGACTACCTAGCTAGGGAGCTTGGGATGGAGGGATTACCGCATAGAAGGCCTCAATGAATGAGCTTCTCTATCAGGAAGCTTCAGGGGACAATGGCGAACAGTACTCCTTCAGAGGTCGGGATCGGAGGATGGCCGGAGGTGCGACTTCGAGCGGGACGCCGAAAGCTTTCACGGGCGCTTGCTCGAACGGAAGGAGGGATCAATCTGGGAGCTCAGAGGAGCGTCTGGGAGTTCAAAGGAGCTTTGGGAATCAATCGAGAGCGAATGCCAATGCTTCTGGAGGTCTGGCGAGCTTGAGGGTATTCAGCCACCTTTCGGGAGCTTGGACGGCCGAGATTGAGCTGGAGAGGGCTCAGATCGCTGCCAGGTGGATGATGGCGACGTCCAGGGGAGATCGTGGGGATCAAACTGGTGGACAGCAGCCTTGAGCCAGGAATTGTCTGGGGGGGACCACCAGAACTCCATTTCCTTTGGCTCTGACTGCCGCCGGCCATGGTCTAGGTCGGGTTGATTGGGGGAGGCCGATGGGGACGTGCTGGAGCCAAGGGTGGAGTCAATTTGGCCTGGGAAGGTCTGGATCAAATTGGTGGCTGGATTGGACCCAAACCTGCTCCATTTGAGTAGAATTGAGCTCGATCCAGGTCAGGTCAGACCCTGGGTTTGGTATGGGAGATAGGTCTGGGTCTGGTGCACCCAATACAGGTGGCAATTGGATCCAATTTGATCTGGGTTGGAAGATGGCCCGGCTCGATCCAAAACTGCTCGGTTCAGGTCAATTTGGGCTCAACCCAGGTCAGGCCAGACCCTTGGCTTGAGGTGGGTAGTGGGTCTGGGTTTGGTGGACCCAATGCAAGTGGAAATTTGGTCCAATTTGGTATGGGTTAAAAGATGGCTCGGGTCCAAGTGTTTTTGGCTACTTTGGGTTAGCCTAACTCTTGACCTAGGCTAGCCCAAGGCATGGGCTAGCTGGAGGAACTGTGTTGGACCTAGGGCCACCTATGAGAGGTGTTGATCAAGTTCAATTGGGCTTAGGTTGAGAATTGGCTCAATCCCAAGTGCTCTTGGGCACTTTGGGTTAGCCTAACTCTTGACCCAAGTGAGCCCATTGGTTGGGCTGGTCAAGGAAGGTGCATTGGGTCAATGGGAACCCAATGACACCTTAATTTGGATTCAATTTGATTAAGGTTAAGAGATGGCTCAAGGGAGGCCTCTCTTTGGTCACTTGGGTCAAGCCATATGGCTAACCCAAGTGAGCCCAAGGCTTGGTTCTCCAAGAGGGGTCTCTTGGGTACCCAAGGGGTCATCCCATGCATTCAAAGGACTTGGAATGGACTTGGTTCAAAAAAATTGAAAGGGAAGGGGTATGGCTTAATGTGTCAAACTTGGTTGACTTGGTCAACCAAGTTGACCCAAGGTCTGGGTTTGAGCTCAACAAATTGGGTTTGATATTTGAAACTCATTGAAAGTGGTTTCAAAGAGTTCAGAATTGATTTGAGTTGAAATGGGCATTTGAAATCCCATAGGGGTATTTTGGTCAATCATGACCCATTGGTCAACTATGGTCAAAAATGGGTCTGGAAAATGCAGTTTACTGCTCAATGGGTTACAATCAAGGGTTTGGAAGTGATTGGAGGCTTTGATAAGGACTCCAAGATCAAAATCTCCAAGATGTTAAGTTCAATGGCATAGGCTGTAAATAATTGAAGGTTTTACAGCCTTTGGATTTTAATTCAGATTCTGGGGTTAGATATCTCAGAATGGGCTCAAAATTGGAGGGTAGCCTCTAGAGACATGTCTTATCACTTTGTAAGTGATAGACCCTGAATCAGAGGCCATTTGACTAGGTTTTGAAATGTTTGAAAAATCTTTTAAAAGGGTCTTTAGGACAAGGCCTTAAGACTTTGGATTTGAGTCTGGATTTCTGGTTGGATTTGATTTTAAGTTTGAATGATTAATGTTAGAGTATCCAAATCATTTACAATCATGTGGTAATTATTAATGAATGGATAGTGTCAAAGCTAGATCAAGGTGGAATCAAAGTCTAGATTGAAATTTGGGTTCTCAAGTGGATTGAATCAAAGTTTGGATATGTTTGAAATTTGAATTAATTGGGATTTGAGTTGAATGAAGCTTGAGATTTAAATTGATCAAGGGTAGGAATTAAATTGAAGTTGGAGTTGATCAAAGGTAGGAATTGATTTGAGGTTGAAGTTGATCAAAGGTAGGGATTGATTTGAAGTTGAAGTTGATCAAGGGTGGGGATTGATTTGAAGTTTAGATTGATCAAGGGTGGGGATAGAGAGGTTCTAAGATCTAGAATCTAAGGGAATCCTAGGCTCTAGAGTAGGCCCTAAGGTCTTGTTCTAGGAAAGGATCCTAAGGTCTAGAATGGATCCTAATGTCTAAAATAGATCCTAAGGTATGGCTCTAGGAAAGGATCTTAAGGTCTAGAGTAGGCCCTAAGGTCTAGAATTGATCTGAAGTTTGGAAGGGCCTTAGTGACCTCATATAAAAATGAGGTCAACTGATGATAGGCTCAATTCAGAAAGAATCTGCCGCTATATCTATTTAGAAATAACCTATTTTTGGACATCGTCCAGGTCAATTTTTCCAAAATTTCTCTAAAATTTAAGGAAAGCAATTATGACTTGATTTCATGATCAAATCGGCTTGTACGATCACTAGATCGTCCTGGATGATATACTGAATCATTGGTCATCAGATAGCTATTTTTCAGGGCGATGTCGAGGATGATATTCCACAATTTGTACTGATCGTCTAGGACGATATATTATCATCCTAGATGATATGAATAAATTTCTTATGATCCCCTCAAATTGTCCCGGCTAATTGGGCTTAAATTGTACTTATCGTACAGGACGATATGCCTATCATCATTGATGATAATGTCGATAACTTGCATTAATGAGCTTGTTATGAGATCTTCTATTTAAGCTATGACATGACACTTGGTAAGTGTCTTTGGCATCCATTGTAGCTTCGTTCTTTTGGGGGAAACCTGAAGAGAGAGCTTGAAAGGGAGTGAGGAAAGGGTGGAGTTTGAGAGGGATAAGATCCTGTGAGGGGGACTCAAGGGAGTGTGGAGGGGGTTCCACATGGTTGCTCTGGCAAGCTCGCACCTGAATACCATCGGATTCAAGGCTTGTAAGTGTCTTTGGAAGTCATTGTAGCTTCATTCTTGTGGGGGAAACTTGAAGAGAGAGATTGAAAGGGAAAGAAGAAAGGGTGGAGTTTGAGAGGGAGAAGATCCTGTGAGGGGGGATCTCAAGGGAGTGTGGAGGGGATTCCACACGGTTGCTCCAGCGAACTCGCACCTTAGTACCATCGGATTCAAGGCTTGTCTCAAGGAAAATTCACCAAAGAAGAAGATCTCTTTGGTGTCAAAGGACCCGGTGACTTTGCCGCACCTGGGAGGTGGAAATGATTTTGTAAGGGCTTCTCCACCTAGCTGTGGGAGCTAAAGGAGAGACACTTAGTTTAGTGCAATACTTGCAGGGTGCCTCCAAGGAGTGGACGTAGGTCAAGGTTTGACCGAACCACTATAAATCTGGTGCGTTCTTTCCTTTATTACTTCCGCATTCAATTTCCGCATTTGGTTTTTATTGTGGTGATATTGGTTTTGGTTTATTTTTTTATTTAAAGATTCTTTTTTTCCAATTCACCTCTTTCTTTATTAGCCTTGGGCCAGTTCATAAGGGCCTAACATCCCTAATAAACTTTCATAACCAACCTCTGTTTAATGGAAGATAACCATCTTGATTATTCTAATTAAAAGGAGGTTTGTGAGCTTTTCTATGATAAATTATTTTATGTTTTTAAAAAACATCATAGTGCATATAGGAAGTTGAAGAAAATGTATGATTGTCATAATTCTAATTTTTTAAACATGCAAAAAGAGCATGAATGCCTTAGGAAAAACCACTCTACCTTGGATAACAATCATATGGTCTTACATAATGAATTTGATGAATTAAATAAATGACATTTTGATTTAACTGATTAGAATGATTCTTTAAAAGCATTCCATATTGATTTATAAAATTCATTTAAGTAATTAAATAAAGGTATGTTTAGATAAAGTTGATGATAGGGAGAATGCATTAAAGTTTGATAATTCAGTTCTTGAAAGTCCAAAAAAATATTTGCAAGTGGAACTAATTGCTTTTAAAGATGTTACAACCCATGACCCCGAGCTTGAGATTTTGATGATGCCAAATAATCAGTGTTTTGGAACAACCTTTCATTGAATATTATTTTATTTGCTATTTTTCCTTGAGCACTAACATTTCAGGAAGATCACAAGTGACTCATGAAGAAAGGAAGACTCAAGACCGGGTAGATTAGGAGTATGAGTCAAACATTGTATTTTTCCATTTATTTTGTTTTTACTTTATTGAGTCTGGCCACAAAATGCGTAAGAGTAAGAGCAACAATGCACACACATAGGGGGAGAGTTATTTTTTAACTGCAAAATGTAATTAAAATTCTTCTCTGGAGATCGTACTGTACGATTTTAATTCGTACCGTACGATCCAAGCTATGTGGACAATTCTGTGAATAGATCGTACTGAGTAACGAATCCTTCGTACTTATGCATATGTTCAGATCCAAAACCTAGCCATAGTTAGTTTAAGTAAGTGATTTTGCACCGTTCGTACTGTACGAACATGTTCGTACTATACGATCCATTTTAAATACTTACTTAAATTAACCCGTGATTAGTGCATGTAATCCAAGCCTAATTAAATTTGAACATCGTACTGTACGAACCAGATCATACCATACGATGAACGCGAGACGAAGTATGATCGTCCCGAATATCATCCTGGACGATCTCTTGGTTTTGTCACATCGTCTGGACGATAGTAATCATACCATACGATGAACAGAGACGACATCCGATCGTACAGACCATCGTCCTATATGAATAGTATCTTGTTGGATCGTATCGTACGATTATTATATCGTACCGTACGAATTGTTTTTGAACTGGTACATATTCGTACCAGGACGACGTCTGTTTATGAAGATCGTATTGTACGAACAGTAACGGCTACTTTTGAATTTAGAGGTTTTTGGAGCCTTTTTTAGATATCAATCAAGTCCTTTTTCAGAAAGATTCACAGAGGGGTGAACATGGTTTAGAGAGGGATTCCAAGAGAGAAAACTCTAGAGAAGTTCTTAAGGGTTGAGAGAGGAAGGAGGAGGTGAGCGTTGTGAGGGAGAAGAGGTGTGAGGAGATCACATGGTTGCTCCAAGCTTGCTGCATCTTGCTCCTCCTGTGGCCCTTGAAGGATTAGAGGGAGGATCTCCAAGGGAAAGGCTCGTCTACATCCTTTACCTCGAGGTTCTCTGCCTTCTCCAGGAGGGAGAAAAACGAGAAGGTTCTCTGCCGTCGCCAGGAGGGGAAAACAGAGTTTGGCACTCCGCCACGCCGGGTTGGTGAAAGGGAGGTTTGTAAAGGCTTCTCCGCCTTGCCGAGGGGGGCAAAAGGAGAACTATTTTGATAGTGAAAATCCCGGAGTGGAGGACTCCGGGGAGTGGACGTAGGTCATATTTTGACCGAACCACTATAAAATTTTTGGTGTGTTTTTTCCTTTTCATCATTTATGTTTTACTTGCTTTTAATTTTTCATATCTATTGCATGTGAAATTTTGTGGAAAAAAATTGCATAAAAAATTTGTTATAAAATTTCAAAAACAAAAAAAAAATTAGAGCTCTTGTTTCGGGTTATTTTCATTAAGAAAAAGATTTTTACAATTCAACCCCCCCCCCCTCTTGTCGTTTAGTAATTTCAAAAGAGAATTAACCATCACTTACACTTGAAAAATTTCATAAATATCATCATAAAATGGATCATATAAACCTAAAAAGAGACCCTATAACACAAATAGACTTGCAAATCCATTCCCACAAGTTAGATGCTTTTCTTGAGGCATGCTTGTACAAATCTCCCACACTTGCACAATCCACCGTATAACACATTTGGTGTGGAGACCAAAATTGTATAAACCATAAAATATCATGTATCCATCCTAGTTTTCAATTCATAAGGTGGAATCCATACTTTTTTGGGCCCCTAAATCTAACATTTAATGATTTTGTAGGGTACTCTTACAAAAGGTCTAGTAAGAGCATGTGGTACCTAGACAATAGATGTTTAAGGCATTATTTATCTAATTTTGTATGAGATCATTAGGACCAATCCAATCCATAGGATTTAACTAGGCCCTAGGATATATCTAGATCTTATATCAATTAAAATTTAAGTTTTTTTAAACCTCTAATCAATTCAAACTTCAAACACATCCAAACTTTAACCTATCCAGATCTTAAATCTAGGTTAAACTTTGATCCAGCCTTTAATCTAGATTCAACCCTATCCAACAACTTTTGATTATCCAAATGATAATGAATGATTTGGATAATTCAATTCTAAACATTCAAATCTAAAATCTCATTAAAATCAAGATTTCCAGACCAAAATCAAAGGTTCGTAGTCTAGGTATTGAAAGCCTTTTTATGATTTTTGAAATATTTCAAACACCAATCAAATGACCCTTTGATTTATTAATTGCATATTGATTAGTCATGTCTCTAGGATCTACCCTCCAAATATGATCATAATTTGAGGCCTCCAACCCCAAAAATTTGACTGAAATCCAAAGACTATAAAAACTTTAAATATTTATAGCCAATGCCACTTGACCCACCACATAGTAAATCTTGATCTTGGAGCCTACTCTAAACCACATGATCATAACAAGACCCTTGATTATGATATTTTAAGTAAGAAACTTTATTTTTGTGGGCCCACTTTGACCCCCAGTCAACTAGGAGTCAAAATGAAAAAAAAAATATTCATTAAGGGCCCAATAGGTCATTCTCAGTAAAATGACCAATCTAGACCTTGGGATCACATCCACTAGTATTTAAACATCAAACCAAACTTATTTAGCTAAGAAAAAAATCCTAGGTAAACCTTGTTAACCAGGTTAACCCATGTTGACCAAATGAACCCTTAAGCACCTTTACACCCAATCAAACCCCAAATTAATATCAAACCAAGTGAAACTCCTCTAGGCGCATCCCTTAATAATTCAGACTTGATTGGAGTCTTGACCCAGGCACTAGTTAACTTGGTCAACTTGACCCTTAATTATTCAATAGGCCAAATCAAATAATATCAATCCATCCAATCACACCAGACATCTTAATCTCTTGTAATATTTTAAATTTATGCTCTAAATTCATCAAAAAAAATTCCATGAGTAAAACTCCAATGACTTTTACTTGGTCAAGTTTAAGTATTTGGTCAAATTTCTCTCTCTCTCTCTCTCTCTCTCTCTCTCTATATATATATATATATATATATCATCTTACTCATGTATTAGATCTATGCATTTAGACCCTTTGCAAACTATCCCATAACCCTCTAACATTCATTAGAACCCCACCTCATCATGGTTTGACCATATTGACTAGTTAAAAAAGTCAATGAGCATTAAGATATATGTTTAGTCAACATACTTAGCTTGACTTATTTTCTTTAATCTAACTCAAGTATTCAAATTCAAATAACTCTCTAATCCAACTGGACACTTTCTTAGTAGCTCTTAACTCCTTTTACTAATCAAAATATCAAAAAACACCCATTACATTTATTTGGTTGACCTGATTAACAAAGCTTTTCCTAGCTAGATCTAGCCCTATTTAGCCCATAAAATTGTTTCCAAAACCTCCTATTGAATTATCCTAACCTATCCCAACACCTGACAAGCCCCCCAACTCAGCCTCAATGCCCCTCATGGTACCCTCCATATGGAATCACATAGGGTCATTTTCACTTGAAGCCTCATGCCTTCCTACCACCTAATGGTTTAGGATAGCTTATAAGCATCCAAGTAATATGCTATAGTGATCCTAGCGTTTCCCTCTCCCTCCAGTGCTTAGAATAGGGTAAGAGGAATGAAACCCCCTTATTCAAACATATCACTCAATTCACTCATTCTCTCAAAGCTCCTCCATTTCATTTTTCATCTCCAAATTTTTCCTTACATTCCCTCGGTGCTTCTCTATCATTTGGAGCTTGCCAGTGGTAAGAGAAGCAAGGACCAAAGGCTCATCCATCTTATCTACTATAACTCCTTATAGAAGCTTCCACCAAGCTCAAACTCTTCCAAATGATTGAACAAAAACAATTATCAAGTGAAACAAACCTTTAAACCCATAAATCTATTGATTCTATTGAGGATTATCCTAAACCCTAGGCGTTTACCTAGGTTCTTAAATAAAATCTTAATTACTACATCAATTGCTTAGAAAATACCACCCCTTTACTAATGTAGTTCTATTATACCTTTGTTTAAAATTTTAAGCCATTTGAGATACCACTTTAAAAAGTTTTAAAATAAATTTGAATCTAAGGTTTGTAGGATGATAGAGTAAAGAGATGATATCGCATCTGTTGGATATATTTTCTTTTGATCTATGGCCGTGATTTAGTTACATCCATAGTTCCTTTCGTCTTCCATGAACCATGGGTTGCATAGATTTTAATAAAAAAATATGTATGTCCATTTCAACCCGTGGATCTAATAGGGACCATCCAATCTCGCTTGACTGAGATCAACCACAGGACTGAGGAGTCGACGTCAGATGGAAGCACTAGATCAAGCAGCCTATAGTTAATGTTGACTCATTTAAGTAAGCCGCATAAGTTGATCATCGCTATTCATGTTGTCCAACCCGCTCCCCCTGCGTGGAAAGTGCATACACAGCGTCGTTAGCTGACTGCGTAATAAAACCCTAAAATAAATTAGAAAAATGCCATAAATTTTAAATTTGTAAGAACTTCACTTCTTAACCAAATTTTGAGATCAAGTACTTGTTCTTTTGGATTTTTATCTACTTTATTTTAAAAATAAAATCAAATTATTTTGATTTTTATTTTATTATTTATTTAAAAAATATAGAAAATCAAATTATATATATATATATATATATATAAAATTTTAATCTCAAACTTAGTAGAGGTATTATAGGGTCTATATTTGATCTTCCCTAATTTGATGCAATTCTTGTTAGTTAATGAATTTACAAAAAATTTTGGACAAAGTTTAACCTAGATTTTTGAAAATTCATAACCAATTTAATTCTTATCCAATTTTTATGCATTAGAGCACTATGGATTCAGTTTGATGAGTATTTTGCATTAAAAATTTAGTTAAGATTAGTTCGTGCTTAGTTTGAGAATGAATTAGCATTGATATTTTTTGTTTATTATGTATTATTCTCGAAATGATTATGATTATATATTCAAAGTTGAATGGATAAATCATTGGAAATGTCCCTTTCATTTTAAAATGGTATCAACCCAATTCAATGAAAATATTTCCTTGTATTTAAATTCATAATAGTGACCTATTACCTTCAAAATGTGATGCAATCTTTTCACAAAGCATTAGGTCATTTTACCTTGCTAATGTTTACTATGTTTTGATGTAATTCTAATTAGTGTATACAGGTAAGAAGAACTTGATTTTTATCCCATAACCTAGTGAGACTTATGGATAATAAGGATATGTCTTAGTGAACTTAGTCAAAACTTAAGATTCAAACATACATCCAATAGGGATGAAATTAAAAATACTTAAACATAGTGACACTACCTACTTTAGGATAAGAGATCACTTTATTTTTAAAATTCATAAAGTTAAAATTTAATTAAATCAAAATTAAATCTGTAATTAAGCTCAAAAATTATAAAAATTCTAATAAATTAAATTCAAATAAAAATTTTACATATAATACCTCAAATTGACACAAATTTAAACATTAACTCACGAAAATTAAAAACCATTTGATTTGACATCAAATTTAACCTTAAATTAATTTTAATTCAAATTAAATATTTAATTAATTAAAATTATTAATAATTCTAATAAATTATCAAATTGTTCATAACACCTCCATAGATCATTTCTAATCTTTGGAGGTGATTTCAAAAAGTTTGGAGTTAATTTGGATTCAAATCATTAAAACCCCTCTAAATAAACATTTTTTTGAATAATTCAAATAAATACCCCAATATCTAAAAATCAAAACTAATTCTAAAGAATTCCAATTTGAGAAAACTCAAAGATATTTGTTGTTTTATATTTATTAAAAATGTTGAACCACTAAAAATAATTCAAATCCAAAAAGTTAATTATCTAGTCAACCATAAGTCCAAATTTATGTCTAAACATCAAAAATACATAACTAACTATAGAAATCTCAAAATATATAAAAATCAATGTATAATTGCACATCAAAGGGTCCAATATTTAATAAAAATATCAAAATTTTAAAAATTAACCAAAATTTAAAAGTCAAATTTTGGCCAAGCAATTTAATGAATAAAATATTCCAAAAAATTAGAAACATTTTTATGATTAATTTAAGTTTGAGAAAAAAATTAATTTAAATAATAAAATCATTCAAAATAACTTTAATACTCTACAACTACTCCAAAGATAATGTTTTTGGGATGAAGTACCTCGGGTTACGTGGTAAAGTGTCCAAATGAGGCTTGGTTCTCGAGTTTGTGAAACAACACCACAACTGGATTTAATAGAGTGTAAACCATTAAAATTAATTAATTATTAAAAAATTAACTTAATTAAAATTCTTAATTCAATTACATCAACATGGTTTTTTGGATGGACTATCTCGGGCTGCACAGCGACGTGTCTTAAGGAGGCTTAGTCGTCAAGCCTGTGAAATAAAGTCATGAATCAATTCAGTTGAGTGTAAAACATTAAAATTCATTGATTATTAATAATTTTAACCAATTAAAATTATTAATTCAACTACATCAACTTGATTTTTATGATGGACTACCTTAGGCTACGGGCTAAGTGTCTTAAGGAGACCAACTCATAGGAGGTTTGGAACCCCACACACCTTATTTTAAAAACTTCACTAGATTTTTTTGGGAAAAGTTAAAGAATGATCGTCGTCGTTGCATTAGAAGAATTATCGTAGAATGGTGTCATTTCCCTTTGGGGAGATACATCCTTCTTCGATAAGGCTTTGGATGTGAATGCGACGATCATACTTCTTGAATATTGTAATTGGGTATTTAGTTGAACTCTACTTTGTTCCTTCGGGGCCATATGAAGTTCTCCTTAGAACCCGATCATAATATTCAAGATGAGTTTAGATAATTCTAAGTCTGAACACTGTTACGAAAATTTATTTTCGTCCTTCGGGGTGATATACTCTTTCTAACGAGTTGATTCGACCTTAGAATTAGAACTCAATCTTAAAATTCCCAAAGAAAACTAATATTTTTTTTTAAAAATATGTTTTCAAAATTCCACCAACACTAACCAAATAAATCAAAATTTATTAACTTCTTAAACATTAAATAATCAAAATATTTAATATATACTGGTTATTATTGGTAACATAGGCCTACGAGACTATTAAGTTAATCCCAAGGAAGGTGAAATAAACTTCATGGCCTCTGTGACCAATAAAAGAAGAAGAAAATCAATCTTTAAAAGATAATTTAAAATTAATTTTAACATATTAATATTTAATTTTTAATCAAAATTTCCCTTTAATGTTATCAACCAACCAGAACCTTAAGCAATTTAACTAAGCATCCTATATAGGACATATCCAAGCCACACAACCTACCTAACACACTTTAGATGGTTTGCTAAAACACCACATTTATGTCTACGCTAGATTGGTGTTTAGTTTTCTTTTGTATGACAGGTTTTTAGGATTACATTACATATTGGTCGGTAAAATATTGATTTAATTATCATTTAATTTTGGTGCTCTTTGATGTGATTGATTTTGTGTTAGATTACCCCTAAATTTAGAATGATTTATTTGATATTTAAATTTTATGTAGGTGGACATGTTTATATAGGGCATATAAAAGTAAAACAAGGCAAAAATAAAAAATAATAAATTTCTATAGGTGCTCGTTGCGCTATGTCCCCCTTTTAAAATTAGAAGAGCATAGCCAAGTGTGGATAGTTTGAGTAGTTTAATTTAAAATTTAATTGCTTGTGGCTATTTAAATACTATTTAATTAGGATAACCCTATAGGTTGTTGAGTCTAAATTTTTTATTTTCATTAAATATAATTAAATTCTATTGAGTTGTAAATTATCAAGTAATTTTTGACATAGACATGAATCTAATATGATATTTAAATATAAAGGTGACATTTATTATGGGAGAGTCCATCTTTATTTAAAGATTCAGATTAGGATACTTTAAAATATTCAAATGGAAAGGATAACATCCCTTATGAGGGGAGTATCTTTTCATTTGTATATTTGAACCCAATGAATATTGGAGGATAACATGAAGAAGTGAATAATGAGGAGACCCATTTTCAAAGTCACTTGTGTCTCACAACTAGAAATTCAGACTTATTATCAGGGGTACTTTCCATAATTATGGTTGTAATATTAAGTGACACTTTCCATATGGACTTTCAATTTAAATATTATTTTAATTGATTTGATTATTAATAAATGTACTTACTTTGCAATTAGGATTGCATGCTTTAGTAGTTTTATGGCAATTTTCCATGTCGATAGGTGAACAAAATTTTTTTATTGTAATTAAATTAAAAATTTTAAGTCCACAAAGAAACTCAAATGAATATAAGAAGTAAGATCATATTCACTGAGTATTTCTATGCATTTATTTTGAATCTTTTTTTTTTTTGTTAGGCACCTCTCTACCTATGGGTTCTAGCAGGCCACATGACCTATTAAGGTATAGTCCTATCAAGGCAAAATTATGTATTTATTAGGTTAAAATATATTATCTATGCCTAATTTTTAAACTACGTCATCTGAACGTATGCATTTTAATATAGCCAATTTGCATGCATTGTATTAGATATAAATTAAAAAGTGTCTAAAAGTTTAATCCCTATTTATTTTAAATTTCATATTACCCAACATTAGTCAAGGTGCCAAATTACAATTTTCTCTAGATGTAGGCCTCATTTCCACAAACTGAATGTAATTGAATGACCTAACCCACTCTTTCATTAAAGATTAGATTCATGGTTTTAAAATACTTAGGTGATTAGTAAGCTCCCAAATCCAGGCCACGGTAAGTTCAGGTTCACACTACATTAGCTAGGTTTTTGTTACTAGTTTTGAGTACCTAATTTAGATTTAAGTTATGAGGTAGGCCCAGGTTTTAACATCTCAAACTTCAAGAATTAAATTCCAATTTTCTTATAAAATTGACAAGTCAAACTTAAATCTCTTTCAATCCAAATTTTAGTGCAACACTTAGGATAGGCTAGGGTGCTTCTTAAATGTTCTAGTAGCCCAAAGCACTTGATTTTACTCATATGACCTCCAAAAATAAGTGTTCAATTTTGATATAATCTTAGTTGAATTTCCAACCTCGATTTCTTTGACATCATGCCTTGAAATCTAAAAATAAAATTTCTACCATTATTTTAATCAAAAGTTTTCATAGGAAATTTAAATTTCCTATGATGTAACTAAATAGGAGGGCTTCCACTCATAGGAGATTTAGAAACCAAGATAAATTATCAATTTCAATATTTTCAAAACTTTAATTAATTATATTTGGGAAAATCAAACTCAACAATCATTATCATTGTTTTCAAATGCTTATTAGTAATTGATATCTTCTATCCTCAGAAAGATATATCAATTATTACCATAACTTTGATTATGAAATTAATGATATTTTATTGAAATTATCTTAGTTAAATACTTGATTGAACAATCATTTTCACCATCCAATGTAGTTCTTATTGGATGACTATGGCACCACAAGAGCGGGGGTGAATTGGGGTTCTTAAAATTTTTATTAAAAGAAGAAAATTAAAATGATTTTAAAGCAATTATGAAAGAGTAAGTAGACACACAATATTTCTAATGAAAAAGACAAAGAAAAATAAATGCAAGAAATTAAAATAGGAGGCACAAAATTTTTAAGTGGTTCGGCCCGGATTCCAATCCAACATACGTCCACGCTAGCCAACTCTTGGGCTAGAATTCACTAATCCAAGGTTTGATTAGCAAAACTATACGGGCGAGTACAACCCAATATAATTATAATTAAAACTTTACTAAGCCAAATATCTTATATCAAGAAAATGAAAAATACAATTTGTTGTAAATAATACAAGCCCAAATTATCTTGCAATAAAGTATCCCCAATATTTGAGGTGATCTTAAAAATTAATTTTAATCACCTAACTACTTGCAAATGAAGTATTAAATTTTCTCACTTTAAGATAGATTTATATTTTATTTAAAATATGAATAATATTTTAAATAAAAATTTATTCTTGTAGATTAAAACTTTAACTCTTCAAGTAAAATAAAATGAATTAGATTATAATTGTAAATTATGCCACCTCAAAGAAGTAAAAATACTTGCTTTGCTAAACAATATGGATTTAAAAGAAATGATATAAAAAACTTTAATATAAGATTTCCAACAAGTATTCATCGCAAAATAAATATTTTCAAGAAAGAAATATATGGTGAAAGCTAAAAGAACAGCAAGTAAGGATTTAGAGAAGGAAAGCAAACTCAAGAACTCTAATAGGGATTGAAGCTTTCCAACCAGGATTTTTATCTCACAAATGAAAAGAGTGCTTGGAATAAGAATCAAAGTTTCTCCTCTTAAGATTTAGCATGTAAAAAGGGAAGGAAGAATGGAAGAATTGCTAGAGATTTTTCTTTTAGCAGCCCTTACATGAGGAAGAAGAGAGGTATTTAAAGAGAAAGGGTAAGTAAAGTCACATTTGAATAAAAATATTATTCTAATATGTTTTCTATCAAATAATAATATTATATTTGTTCAAGAATTCAATTATATTAAATATATATGAGATTCAAATGGCTATAAAATGGATAGCCACATGGGATGGTCAAAAAGACTTCATAAGCATCCAAAATAGGGAAAAAATGGCTAGCAACAGATCATATTTAAATCAGATAATGTTTGTAAATTCATTTTAAATTTAAATGAAATCCAAAAGAGTCATATAACCTATCACTTTCTGTCTATAGAATCCAAGCAATCTAATTCAATAAAAATTAGACCACATTTCTGAAAACATAATATCATCTTTAGTACAGTCAAAACTTCTGCACATTTTTGAATATTTCAGGATATATTGAATATTAATATAATAATATGATTTAATATATGTATAATTAATCATACATTAATAAAAAAAAGTGAAACCAGTCAGTTTAAATAAATACATAATAAAAGTTTTGCCATATAAGCTTGTTACATTTAATTTCCCTAATTAAATAACTTTTCATATTTTATAATAATTAAGCAATCAATAAAGGTTATAAATTTTATTTAATAAATAAACTTATAGATTTATATATCAAGATTAATACATAATTAATAGATATTTAGATATTGAGCAAATCAAATCATGCAAGTAGATATTAATGGACCACTAACATACTCCTACAATAATATAAAGTCCTTTAAGTTCTCCTTCTTGTTCCATCTTAATCTTAATATTTTATTGAACTTGAGTTGTTCAATGTAAATCACATAAGTAATTATAATGCACAGCATTACACCTGAAATACTTAGCACACAAATTAGAGCATCCAAGCATATTTTGTTATCATCAAAATCTCTAAAATAGGTCATGAGGTAGATAATATTAACAGTTCTTGCTCTAATTTGACTATGATAATTAAGATAAACTTTTAGACTTACAAATTGAACCCATTAGGGAATTATATATTTGCTTCTAAGGATAAAATATTATTTATAATGAAGTATTTGATTTTAAGATTAAAATTCAAAAAATTCAATTCTTCCAGAGAAAACTAAGTTTTTAAAACTCACCTAATAACAATTTTAATCAAATAAAAAAATGATGACTCTATTAGGGATAAATCTCTCTCTCCATCATTAATAATTGTAAAAATTTTATTTTATTGGTAATTTTGACTACCCTTTCTTTTATTGGTCTCTCTACCCATTTCATTCTAGGGTAAGTATGGCCAACATCAATTAAGACATATCAAAAGAGAGGTGAGTGAGAAAACCTTATTCATAGGGTTGGACATTTTGTCTCCAATTTGATTGGCAAAGAAAAAGTGCCAAGCCAAATCTTTTAAGATCTTCCTATAAACACTGAAAACTCACATGCTCAAATATATTGCAAGCATGTTAAGTTTCTTAACTTATAGGAGGTCCTTCGATTTCAAAGTCAGAGTTTTAATCCGTTAGCAAAATTAGATCTTTTTCAAATCCTAATTGATCCTTATATTCTATTATAACATATGAAATTGTAACTCTTATAATTTAGTATGTGTTATAGAATATAAACAACTTCTTTAAATTTAATTCAAAAGTTTAATCCTTCTGGCAAAGTTAGTCTTAGACATTTCATTCCCAAACCATTCATCGGGATGAAAGAATCAAGTTAGCTTCTTAGAAAGCTCCCTTAAAAATTTGCAAAATCTTTACATTTAATGTGAATTTAATATATTTAGTTTCCAAAAAAAAGGGAGATTCTTCTATATTTTCAAATCTTCAAATTCCTTCCAAAATCATTCAATTCCTATCGTTATTGTTGTATGTCTTCCTATAATACCATCTTGTAGATTAACTTATGCAAAGTGAATTTAACCTTTTCCA
Source organism: Dendrobium catenatum (assembly GCF_001605985.2). Lineage (NCBI taxonomy): Eukaryota > Viridiplantae > Streptophyta > Magnoliopsida > Asparagales > Orchidaceae > Dendrobium > Dendrobium catenatum. The sequence goes on from NW_021377548.1 coordinate 20,447, forward strand.
AAGTCAATTTCAAATTCTAATTCTTCTATCAAATCAAGACTCCAACATTTTACCCTCGAGATAATTAGTATGGTAAAAATATTCGAGTTTAAACGCTTTGATCTTACTTCCAAATTTGTAAACATTTATGTTGGATGTGTATTCAACATGTTGAGTTTTGAAATTTAGGGAAGATCTTACAATTTTTTTTTTAAAAAAAAAATCAATATCCTTTAAAAATTTTTTCAAATCAAATTTGATTGCCATTGTTATATGTTTCCTACAATAATTTCTTATAGTTTAATGTTTACAATGCAAATTAAAACCCCTATCAAATCTAGATTTTGACATTTCACTCTAAGTTAGTTAGTGCGGTGAAAAAGTCAAGTTAATTCTCTGCAAATTTTCTCTTTAGTTTTGTAGACCTTTTTGTTGAAAGAAAAATCAATATAATGAGTCTCAAAAGTTGAGTAAGTTCACTCAAATTTTCAAACATTCAAAATATTTTTAAAAAAATCCCCTCCAAATCAATCTCGACCATCATTGTTACATGTTTACTGCAACATCCACCTGTAGTTTAACATATGCATTGCAGCATCAAATTTTAACCCAGGCTTTGACATTTACCCCTAAATCAGTCGGTGGGGTGGAAGATTTGAGCCAAAATCTCTTGATATTCTCTTCCATTAATAAACAATCATGTTAAATGTAAACTCAACATGTTGAGTTACAAAACACAAGGAAGAATTTTTAATTTTCAAAAAAATTCCAACTTCTCTTGAAGCTCCATTCAAATCACATCCAGATTACCATTCTTATATGTTTATCTATAGGATTCTCTTATACTATAACATATACAATAAAATTTCTAGTTTTAATCAAATGAAAATCAATCCTTAGATTTTATCATTGTAAACTGAATTATAGATTTTATAATTTGGTATATGATATAAAATGCAAGATCCTTTCAAATTCCATTTCAAGATTCTAATACAATTTCCTTTCTTCAAATTCCAGATAATCAAACATCTACAATGGTTGAAAAACTTCTTTCTCAATCGGTAAAAATGTCTAAGTTAAAGAGCTTATTCAAAAAAATAGAATTCAGTTTGGGATGGGTTTCAAGTCTCTGAGGTTGTCAGTGAATAGTGGAATTATATTCAACCTTGCCCTTGAAGGCAATAAGGACACTCTAGTAGTCAAGTTATCAGTAGGTGTAGGGACTGACATGCCTCCCATTCGTGGAATGGAGGTAGCTATTACCCCCACACTTATTGTACCCTCAGTGGAGGACAAGGTACAAAAATCTTAAGTTGAACCAAATATTAAGACTCTATCTGAGGATGGATCTTCTAGCTCTAGAACCCTCTTTAGAAATAAGAGTGCTAGAATGAACTACCTAAGGAGGGTAAGGAAGAAAATAATTAAGAACACTTAGATGGCCAAGCAGAAGGCCTTAAGTTTAATCGAGCCTAAGGCTTTTGAGGAGTTACCAATCTTTACCTCATCTCCTCTCCTTAAATGAAGTCATTTCCACCCTCTCATAGCTGTTACAATGGAGGAGATAGTTACCAGGTTAGCTAGCACTCCAACATGCCTGGTGGACTACTCTATGAAGAGAATCCAATCAAAAAGTAGACTTTGAGAACTATAATATTGAGAAACATTATCTAAACCTATGTTTCTCAAGTAGGTCAAATGAAAAAAAAAGTACATGAGACACTTAAAGGGGGTGATATGACATATGCTTGAGAAGGAAGTGTTGAAGGAAGAAAAACATGATTCTAGAGACCTAACTCCTAAGCCATTGAGTAGAAATAAAAAAATTTTCAGGCAGTCTACCACTTTAGTTTTGGTGGATTGATATCATTGGGTGCCTCACCTCCCATCTATAAAGATGGAGGAATTTATTTTTAATTATATCTGGCAAGGTTCATCCTCTCATTGGTAGACCACCGGTTCCCCGTTCAAGGTTGTCCAAGCTAGCCCTTTGTGATAGCCAAATATAAAGAAATAGTTGAAGATTTGAAATTACTGGATGTTAAGGGGAAGAGGCCCATGTTTCCAGAAGAACTATATAGATCCATGAAGATTTTTTTATGGAACTGTAGTTTGCATTAAAAATAAAAGACCTAATTAAAAACTACTCAAAGATAGGCAAGCATATCATATTCCTCCTTTAATAAAGATACAAAATTGGAGGAATATTTTTATCACAAATTACATCTCAAAGAAAATCAAAAGACATAGCTAAGCTAACAAAAAAATCTACTAACTTATTATAACTAGGATATGAACAATTAAATAAAACCTTCTTGAAACCCTTTAAGAATAAAAAAGCACCCACCTCTTGCCTCCCCACTATCCAATCGGATTTGTAAAATGAATCCTTAAGAAACTTGATGGAATTTTGATTATCAACTTCAATAATAGTGCCCTCCACCTCAAACATCCACTTTTGAACCACCTTCTTCAAAGATTTAACTGCTAACAATTCAACTTGTGCAATATCCCAATGCATACAACCAAAGCCAAAAGCCAACAAGAATTATATTTTATTGTCTCTAACCACTCCACCAAAACTTACAATATTCTTTTTTGTTGGTGCTATATTATTTTTCAACAAAGAAGCACCAATGTTAATTTTAATCCACTCGGAGGGAGGAGGGTGCCAAATATTGTAAAATAGCTTATGCTGATTAACACCCTAATTTCCCGAGATATAATTTATATCCAAGAGGGTGTGGTGCAGTTGAAAGAGAATTAATGTATAGATGCCATAAAAAAAAGCTGTACCACGAGAGTTCATTTTTAGCTTCCTTGTCTATCTCCAAAAATCATCCTCAGGTTCTTCTTCAAATTCGGATCCTAAAATAAGAGAAGATAAAGTTCTCCCAAAAAATTTATATTTCATCTCCAATCAGTCATTTAATAAATCTGGACATAAAGGAATAAGAGAGATAATATCCACAAGTTGTTTTCCAAAATGCTTATGCAACCAATTAGTAATCCATCTTCCATTGCAAATAAAAGCATCCAAATTAAGTGTGTCATCATTCAATCCCGCAATAAATGTAGGCCTCTTGTAAATACTTTTATCAAGAATCCAAATATCTTTAAGCACATTAATAGATGAAACCGAAGAGATTTCCCTTCTAAAAACTTTGCTAAAAGAATTTCCATCCACTTAGAATTAATTTCCACTACATAGAATAGCTTTTCTTTACATCAAAATTACACCAATTGTGACTATACTTTGTAATCATATTCCTATTAGGAAGTTACTCTGGTTTTTGAATAATATTCCATGCATGCTTTTCCCTTAATGGACCCATTTTTGAGATTGTTGAAAATAGACCCCGACCTTTTTTACTCGATTTATAAAGCACATCCCAAGCCACATAATGAAAACCATGGTTCCCTTTTTGTTTGTTCAAAATATAATTCCTAGACATCTTATCAAATTCCTTTAACATACTCAAATGAACAAAAGTATTTGTAAATAAAAATAATGGAAGAGCAAGAAAAATAGATTTGATAAGCATCATCCTCCCTGTAAAAGAAATTAACCTATTCTCCCAAGCATTTAACTTTTTCAAAGATTTTTCCATTAATTGTCGAAAATTAGATTTCACCCACCTTCTAAGTGACATTTTAACTCCCAAATATTCCATCTCTTTAACCACCTTAAAGCCCAATAATTTAGACATCTTTTGCATCTCTTACTATTAATAGTTCTATCAAACAAAATAGAAGACTAGATACAATTTATTACTTGACCCGACCACAGACTATAGTCTAATAAAATTTTCTTCAACTTATTCACATTTCTTATTTTAGCATCAGAAAAATAATAAAATATCATCTGCATTCCAAAGATGAGAAATATGATGTGCTGAAGGAATAATTTTGATTCCAAGCATCATACCTTTCAGAATGAAAGCATTTGAAAGTAATTGAGAGCACTTAATGAATAGAAATGCAGATAAAGGACATCCTTATTAAAAACAATTTTTTTCCTATATCCACTTTTAATTACACCCATTTGTCTTAATGGAGAACTTTGGATCAACCACACATTCCGTCAAGAGATTCGAGAATTTACTAGGAAATCCAAGCACCTGTTTTAATGTAGACCAACACATGTTGTCATAAACCTGTTCCATATCAATCTTTATAGCCAATAGACCTTCCTTTGATTTATAAAATTTTCTTTTGTTTTACACTTCCTGAGCCAAAAGAATATGACATGAAATTGTTCTTCCTCTAAAAAATGCCACATGCTCTCCAAAGATAATCTTTGGAATTACCATCAAAAGTCTATTTAATAAAAATTTAGCCATAATTTTGTAAATTGTTTTGCAAAAACTAATTGGCCAAAAGTTTGAAAGGGTTAGAGGATTTTGCACTTTAGAAATTAAAAAAATAAGGGACTCTTTCCAATCAAGACAAAGTTTTTGAGAAGGAAAAAAAAAATTGATTGCCTTGCAAACATCCTCACCAATAATACTACAATATGCTTTAATAAAGGAATGAGAGATCCCATCAATCCCTGAAGATTTATCTCCTTCCAAATTGCTGATAACCTCCATTATTACATTACTAGAGAACTCATTTTCCAAGAACCTTTTGTCTCTATCATCAATCATTATAAATGGAAGAGGCCAATTACTCAACTTACAATTCCTACTTCTTCACTTATTTTTAAAATAAGTGAAAAATACTTCTTTAATCTCCTTGTGATCTTCAACAGGAATTCCATTACCGTCTCTAACTTAATTGATCCAATTCCCTTGTCTTCTCGCACTAGCAAAGTTATGAAAAAACTTCGTATTAGAATCCGCCTCTTCAATCCATTTAACTTTAGCTCTTTGCCTCCACCAAGTGTTTAAATGAGAAAGATTCAAATTAAGCTCACCAACTTTTGATCTTATAAGGAACAATGTATCATCATTTAACCAACCTATTTTGAATTAATCCATTTAAAGTTACAAAATCTCTTTCGTAAGTTCCTCCTTTAAGGACATAAAATACTTCAATTTATCTTTGCTCTAAAAAAATAAAGCCTTCAAATTCATTTTACATTTCAAATTGAGACAATGCATAACATCACCATCCACTTTTTTGTTCCAAGACTTCAAATCAATAATAGAAAAAGCATGATAAGAAACCAAAATATCTTCAAACATAAGAATACCCTTCTTCTTTGTAGGTGATTTAAATATTTTTAACACAATAGGATAATGGTCCGAAGCCACTCTAGCAATATGTTGTACAACAACAAGATGGATTTTCTCAATAGAAATATAGTTCAACAAACATATATCCAAGCTCTCCAACATCCTTCCACCACCATTTTTATTGTAACACCATTTAAATTTAGGTCCAACCAACCCAACTTCATGTAATTCATTATTACTGATGAACATCCTCATCTTCTTAGGACCTTGGGAAAAACCAAATCCCCCCCCCTCTTCTTCTCTTGAGATAAAATAATTGAAATCCCCTCCTATAATAAAGGAATTTGTCTATGAGAGAAATACTAAAGAGAATCCCTCAAAGTTCTTCTTTTATATAGATCCTTGTTACCATAAATATTAGGAAACATCCACTTCCCCTTATTAATAACATCTAACTCCCCAATCACACATTGAGCTGAAGCTTCCAAAATAGAAAAAGAAGCCAAGTCTATTCTCCAAATGACCATAATTCCTCCCGATAATCCATCAAACGGAAAACAAAAATAACCCCAATCTGAACCAATCAATTTATTGAAATCAATTATATAAATACTAGCCATTTTAGTTTCCTCAATACCCACAAAAAAATACATCAAATTCTTTCACTAATTTATTTAAATTAGGAGTGGCCTCTTTCTTATTTTCTCCTATATAATTCAAAAATACTATGGAACTCAATTATCAATCAAGGGGGATGAGCCCCCACCCTTCCCTCTATTTCCAACATATAAATCTCTTTTACGAGGTAGTTTTTCCACCGGACCAAGTTACATAGATCCTTGGAAAACTTAACTTTATAATTTTTTGAACTACCAACAACCAACTTACTCATATTAAATTAATCACCTTTATTGTGCTCCTCTGAATTGCTTTTGGAAACATTTACATTATCATCTTCTTTGTCACCATTGTCAATTAAAGCATAAAATTTATTAACTACAATTGGAATATCTTCAGGGAGAAAAATCATACCATGCACTAAATGAAGATTTGAATTTAACATGTCTACAAAAAACTAGTTACAAATCATATCATCATCTCCTTGTATAGCAGAATCATCAAATACATGTTCTTCAACAATACATCTCTATTTTGCTTTTGACAGCCTTCCCACTCCATGCTTTGATTGCCAACAGTAACATTATCCACACCAACATTTTCGTAAATAATTTCTCCCTCTTCAGCAACCAAAATGTCTTCCTTGTTAGTGTCCATCATAACCTTAGACAGGATAATCTCATCTTCATTTTCAGCACAAGTAACTCTACATGGCTTCACATTATTTGAACTTATAGGAAATTTCAACCTATACATACTCTACCTGGGCTTAAAATTTGATCTAGATGGATCAACATTCTTGCTTCTCTTATAATTCATATGAATCTAGGGTCCATATGTTGAATCTCTATCAGTTTCAGCTTCAAATACATTCTCAGGCTTTTTTATGATTTGGTTCTGAATCAATACTCGTTTCCTTGACAACAACCCTTCTGTTACAGTAAACACTCCTATCATGCCCAATTTTTTCATAATCATAGAAAAAAGAAGAGATTTTTTCATACTCAATCTTTTGATAAAAATCTTCCCACCATTCCTTCCACCCATACTTCCAGAGGAAGTTGTTGATCAAACTTCACACTAACACAAGCTCTAGCAAATTCTCTTCTCCTCCATGAAACATATTACAATCTAGCATAAAGGACAGAAGCAATTCTAACCACATTAACCTCATCCTAACATTGTAGAGGCAATTGAGGCATTCTAATCCATATAGGAGAGGTCATCTTCTTTAAAGTTAAAGGGAAAATAATTATGGACCATTTGACAAGTCCAATAATATGACCATTTACATACCATGGCCCTCCCATAAGCACTTATTCTACAGATTCTAGAGATTTAAATGAACAAAATAATTATCCAATCCCTAGAGAAGTAAAATGAAGCTAACCAAATTGAGCCCATTGCCTTATTAATTCCTATTCCACAATATAAGAAGGTATATCTTTTCCAAATACCTTAGCTACAACTGCAAATTGCAACTTGTTTGAATTGGAATTCTCATTAGGAGCATGTAATTTCACCACAACACCGTCTTTTATCAATAAAAAATCTTCCTCTTCAAAATTAACCTTTTTGTAAGGTTTCCTGGACCATGGATTCATAACAGGTTGGTTATCCCCCTTGTTCACAAGTAAATCATTGTTTATTTTTCAACAAATCAAAACCCTTCCATTATTTGAGGATACCTCCACACAAATTTGAATAGTTTCTGCAGTCGCATGCACCGAACATCTATTTTATTTCGGAATTAAACCTTCTTCATGCATAACATTGAAACAACCAAGCCTATTAATAAAATTCTTCATCTCTAATAACGATGCCTCTAAAACATTGTTCTTCAATGCTGGAGATTTTGAGCGTCGTCGTGTTTTAAATTCAGATTCTAAAATATTACCATTAGGTTTACCATCCACAACAATATCCTCCTTTCTAATATCAGTAGCATTCTCTTTAATCACCAAAGGAGAAGCCTTCGACAATCTTGATGAAAAATCTCCATTTAATGTCATTCTTCCAGCATTAGGCTTATTCAAACTCTATTTATTTTGAGTGACACCTTTGGGGTTCATCAATGAAGCACTAACCGATGGTCAGTGACCATTTATCTCCATACCCAAGAGTCAATAGAAAAATTCAAAACAAATCACGAAAATTTGAAAAAGGGAACTCTCTCTTTAGAAGTTGGACTCTCTCTCTCACTCTCTAAAAAAATTTATAGAAAAAGACTTGTTATAGACCTATGAAGTTGAGAAGATCTAGAGGGATCCATTTTCATGACAATCCAGTTGCACTACCAAATGATGTCGTTGGACTCCCCACTGAGGGATGTAAGAATTCTACTCTAATTTATATTAGGTTCCTTCTTGTCAAACTCCTTCATCACTTATTAAGTTTGATATTTCTCACCTTATGGAGGATGTCACCCTTACATCTACCGACCCTGGGATAGTTGGAGGGGAGGGAATAGCTCCAGATTCAGATTAAGAGATGTTGGATAAGTTAGCTTGCAATTTCGTTACCGAGCAAGACAATAAGATTCAGGAGATACTCTTTAAGCTAGATAAGAGAGAGTTTAAGAAAATTCTAAAAAGTTAAGGATTCTTCCCAGTAGATCCTAAAAAAGTTGTTGGCATACCTGCCGACAAAGTGGTTCAAGACATCTGAGAGATTTTATGAAGAAGACAATCGAGGCCATTAATCTAGATATAGTTGATTTAATAATGGAGGAAGATTCAACCAGAAATATTTATATGATGATGAGCCTTTAAAGCACCAATCTAGTAATGAGGAGGAAATAATAAGAGTCAACTCAAATGCAGATAATTTTTTTAGTTTGAGGGAAAATGATGAGTATATTTAGATATTGGAAAGGAAAGTTGAAGAGACGATGCTAAGAATTGAGCAAATGCATAATTAGTCTTTTAAGGCAGAGAAATCTAAACCCAACTAGTTGCAACATACAGTACAAAGAATAGGAGAGCATAGTAGGAAGGTTGATTTGAGCCCAATAATTATAGAGGTTACTTCCCCAATTTATTCAAGAGTAAATTTTTTCGTCAGATGATTGAGATCCTGGTAAGGGAGGCCTTATCCCATCCTCAAGGGACTATATCTATTTAAAAAGGTAGAAAGTACCCTAAGAAATATAATTTGTTTATTATCCAAAGGGTTTTATCCACCTTCTTTCAAAGTCTTTAGTGGTTTAGAAAACATAAGATAACATTTGGCCCACTTTCAAGTGAGTTGTTGCATTATAAGAGGGTAGGATGCTTTCCTCTTTCATCAGTTTGTGATTAGTCTGTCTAGTGTTGCTTTTAAATGGTTCAAAGATTTACTGAATGGTTTAGTGAAAAATTTCACAGAGCTTGAAAGACTATTCTTAAAGAGATTCTCAAGATCTTAGTAGCGTGTAATCATTGGCGATCTCATCATTGAAAAAAAAATCAGGTGAGTATTTTGTTGAGTACATCTTGACTTGAGTATTAATACTAGCATGCATCTTCTTATGCTTCCTATTCAAATCATAATTTTTTTAAAATATTATAAATAATTCATCATACGAGAGTTTACATACCTCATCTTAATATGATTGATCAAGATTATAATTAGCCATAAGTTAAAAGTTTGTTATGTTTACCTCTGCTTCTTCATCTAATAATTATGAGATAGAGTCGGCCCAAAAAGCTTTTTTCTATCTTTTGCTTACCCTTCCTATACTTTGGCTTCTCTTCACCTATCTCTTTGTTCGGGTGAGTCTTCAAATTTGGACAGTCAGCTAGAAAGGTGGCTTGGTTTCTTGCACTTAAAGTAAATTATATCAAACAAAACTTTAGTAGATTTGTGGCTATTACCTTCTCTCCAGTTGTTTTGATGACACCTCTATTTTCTTTTCAGAAAGCTGCTGAACTGGCATGTCATCAAGGAAATTTCATCATCCTCACTACTGCGGTTCTTTCACTATCAAAATAATTTGCTTTTAGCACTACAATTCTCTCCTTCTTCTTTTCTCATGCATTAATTTTCTTTTGACTCGCTCCTCACTCGTATGTAATGAGTGTCCAATAAAATTATCAAAATAATAAACATTTAAGTCTTTAGATTAAGTGATTTATGTTATCTTTGCCTCATAAAAACTAGATAAACAATGTAAAATCTTTTTAACTTTTTTAGAATTTCATAGTCTTCTACCTAGTGCACGCAAGGATGTTACTATCTAGGTTAACCTAGTGTACATTTTAAATACAGTCTTTCTAGGTTTCATTCAAAAAAGTTCATAGTTATACAAAAGAATGTTTAACTTCACTAGTTCCCTTGCAGGTGATACACAGCTTATCCCAAATTTCTTTCTTGGTAGTGCATGTTGAAACTCACACATAGTCTTCAAAATTTAAAACATTAAAGAAACAATTTAGATACAAGCATTTAACTATGTGAATTCCCTATACACAATTTGATCAATTCTTTAATTGATTACTACAAGATCATAAATTATGTCTAGTATTTGTCTTTGTACTAGATTTTATGTTGATCTAAAAGAGTCCCATTTGACTACTATAATGAGAATCCTTAGATATCACATAAGAACCCCAAACATAGAATTTTGGTATCCTAGGCATAGCACTTACTTTGAAATCATAGGATATTATGATTCAGATTTTGTAGGATATAGAGTTGATAGGGAAAGCACTTTTGGAGCATTTCAATTCATAGGACTACCCTTAGTCTCCTGGTCCAATAGAAAATAAAACTTAGTTGTACTGTCTAATATTGAAGATAAATATATAGGCTTATGATGTTTTGTGGCCCAAGTCCTTTAGTTAAAGTAAAAAATATTTGATTTAGGATTACATGTATGCACCATCCAAACTAATGCCATCTACATTTCAAAAAAAAAAAAAACTCATCTGACACTCTAGGATAAAACATATAGACATAAGGCACCATTTCATTAGGCACCATGTTATTAATTGTGACATAGAGCTACACCATGTAACCCTTGAAAATCAACATACTGCTATCTATCCAAATCCACTAGCCTTTGAAACCTTCAGTGCCTTAAGAACAATATTAGTTGTGATAAACATTCATGCTTGAAATTGATGTTTTTTATTTCTGATCTATCTTTTCTATATTTTTGTTTTTATTTTTTTTTTATTTTCTTCATTTGTGTGTTTTTATTTATGTGATCTTGTTTTATGTTTTTTATTTTCTATTGATTTCCTTTAGTTTTTTAATATTTTAATCACTGCTCACCTCTAATGTTAATTTTTACCTTATTTTTATTTCAAAACATGTAAGCAGTGATTGACTCATCTAAAATAGTTAAAGGAAGAAGTAGTGCTAATTGTTTCTCTTCCTCTAACATTTTTAGTGATATATTTTTTGAATCAAAATCCATTTCAAATTAAAAATTAGAATTTGAAATAGAGATCTATTTTAAATACATGTAGTAATCTATCTCATATGCACAATGTTCCAAGTCAGTGAATCTTTTTTAAATTTTCATAATCAAGTTGTTTGTATTTATCATATGGATAGGAATTTATTTTCTAGTTTACTCTTTCTTATGTAAAAGAGTGAGTTTATCCTCACTTATATTTGGTAGATAATCTCACAGCTGAGTTTGTTTTTGTTTTTTTTATGTTTATAAAAGAAGCATGCATACAAAAATAAAAAGAGGCATAAAATGAGCCCAAAAATAAAAATGATGTGCAATGATGTCCAAATAATTGCAAGTTTCATAAGGTGTATCAAAAATTAAAAGATGTATAATGTGTACCAAAAGCTGATAAAGAGGAACAAAATGAGCTCACTAAGAGTTAGCTTGCCTTTCTTTAAAGTCCATTAAATCATAGAAGACTTCATGTGCCAATTGATATCTCCTACACATGAATTTTAAAATCATGATTTCTTATTTATTACTTTGCAATAGTTTTCTATTAGATTTGTTTCTAAAATAATGTTTGAAAAGATCACTTCCTATCTAATTTCTTTTCTGATTTAGATTTTTTTCAAAAGGATTTTGACCTATAAAGGGTCCGAACTAGGGTTGACAAGAATAATTTTTTAACATTTTGAAATTTTAGTTGGTCAATTCATTTGTTGCTGATTTCTTTTAATAAATTGGTAAATTTATCATTTACTAGAGTAGATCGATTAAAAAAAAAACTCTTTTGCTTGATTTTCTATTTCTATTTTTCCTTAGGAAGAGAACTCACTATGAAAAAGTGAATAAAATTGTTATCTCTTTGCATGCCTTAGGAAGAGAACTTACTATGAAAAAGTGAATAAAATTTTAAGATGCTTGCCTTCCTCTTTTGATGCAAAGATTACTGTAATTATTGAATCTAAAGATTTGAATACTTATTTGATTGATAACTTACTTGAATTACTCATTGCTTACGAGCAAGCGATGAATCAAAGAAATCTTGATGCAGGTGAGAAAAAGAAGGAAAAAACTGTGGTGTTGAAGGCCAACGACATGAACACTGACTTTTTCTTATCTAAAAGCGATGATGTTTCCTTAATTACACGGCAATTCAAAAGCTTTCTATGGAAGAAGTATAAGAACCATCAAAAGTGGAATAAAGGTAAGGACAACAAAACTTTTAAGAGTTCTAATGATATTATTTGTTTTGAATGCATGAAGCTGGGACATGTTAAAGCTGATTGTCCTAAACTCAAGGCTCATCCAAATAAGGAGAAGGGTGAGGAGAAACCAAAGTTCAGAAAGGATAAGGACAAGAAGCAGTTCCAAAAGGCATTATGGGCAAATTCTACATCTGACTCCTATGAGACTGAAGCTAAAGAGGAGAATACAAACTTGTGCTTGAAGCGGATGATTATCTTTGTCAGTATGACCAAGAAGAGGTATGTGACCAACCTATAAAAAATTACTTAATGTTTCTGAACAAATTCATGCATTATATAGAAAACTTAAGAAATCACATGCTAGTTTGAAATCAGAGTTCTTAAATTTACAAAAAGAGCATGAAATTCTTCTTAAAGATCATCCTACTATCGATAGTAATCATATATCATTACTTGATGAGTTTATTGCATTAAACAAAAAGCATATTGAATTATCTGATGCACATAATTCCTTGAAATCATCTCATACTTAGTTAGAAAAAGAGCTTAAGAAGTTAGAAAATCTCAAAGCTTTTGAAAATAATAAACCATCATTGTATGTATGACATAATTTTAAAAAGAAGCATCACCACCCGAGTAGATTAGTAATTTCTTTTCCCGGTGTTAGGCTTTTTCATGTGGCATCTTAGGACACATTGCATATACTTGTGCTATTCACTGTAGTACACATTGGATGTGGAGACCCAAATTGCATGATTCATAGCATAACACATATGCATTGCATTCTTCATTCCATAAGAAGGGACCCAAACTTGTTTGGGTTCCTAAATTTAATATTTGATGATTTTGTAGGTGTGCTCTCACAAAAAGCCTCATGAGAGCATGTGATACCTAGATAGCGGATGCTTACGACACAGGAATGGAGATGCTAACCAAATCATTTTGCTGAAGGCTAGGGCTGGAGGCAAGGTTACTCTTAGAGACAACACCACCAGGAAAGTGGAGGGCGCATATATAATTTGAGACTCCAAGAACCTTTTGATTAAAAATGTTTTTCTTGTAGATAAACTAAAACATAATTTTCTCAATATTAGTCCGCTTTGCGATAAGCTTCATCATAAAATTCTTAGCAAATACTTACATCATAAGCTTAAATAACAACACTATTTCACAGGGAAAGAAGATCAATAACGTTTACATGCTAGACTTAAATAATATTGTTTTTTTTTTCTTTTTTTTTTGAAAATTGCAAATTTGCATTAAAGGAAACTAAAAGAGATAATTACAGTTGATAAAATAATATGGAATGTGCTACTTCATTTTACTTAAAAACTGCTGCTGATGATTCATGGTTGAGGCACAGAAGGTTATGTCATACTAGTATGAAAACCCTTAGGAGAGTGACCCAGAAAGACCTAGTTAGAGGTGTCCCCAAGCTTAAGTTCTCTGAAGACCACCTTTGTGATGCCTACCAATTTGGGAAGCAAGTTCACTCCTCTTTTCACTCCATTAAGGACATTAGCACCTCTAAACCTTTAGAAGTCTTTCACATGGATTTTTTTGGACCTATTAGCACTGCCAGCTTAGGGGGGAAAGTTTATGATTTTGTGATTATCAATGACTACTCAAGGTTCACTTGGATTAGATTTATGTCACATAAGAATGAGTCTTTTGATGAGTTTAGATCCTTCTTTACTTGGATTCAAAAAAAGCCAGGTTGTGAGATCTTGACCATCCATAGTGACCATGGGGCAGAGTTTAAAAATGAGAAATTTAAAGACTTTTTTGAGGATAAGGGGATTAGCCACAACTTCTCAGCTCCTAGGGCCCCTCAGCAAAATGTGGTAGGTGAAATGATGAACCAGACCTTAGTTGAAACCACTAGAGCCTTGCTTGTCGAGTATTCACTTCCAAAATACTTTTAGGCTGAAGTGGTAAACACAACTTGTTATAGGTTGAATAGGGTGAATCTTGGAGCCAAACTTAATAAGACATCCTATGAGATCCTTAAAGGTAGGACACCTAACCTTTCCCACATCTATGTATTTGCTTTTAAGGTTTTCATTCTTAATAATGGGAAGTCACACCTAGGAGAACTTGGCCAAAAATATGATGAAGGGGAGTTCTTAGGATATTAAAGTGTGGGGAAATCCTTTAGGGTATTTAATAAGAGGACATTGGTGGTGGAGGAGACTAGTTATATAGTGTTTGATGAATCTGATCCTAAGAAGTCTAGAGTTGAGGAGGAAGATGAAGTTGGAGAAATTACCTTAGGAGTTAAAAATTTGGAGAAGAGGGTAGAGCCCCAAAACACTGAAGGAGTAGGTTAGATTATCCTAAGAATAAAAAATATATATCTAGAGAAATGGGTTAAACCCACACACAACTTGCCTAGAGATTGGAGATACTCTTCGATTCAACCTAAACAACTGATCTTAGGAGACCCTTCTAAAGGTGTTAGGACTAGGCATAAACTTAGGAAGGAAGTGAACCACTCTGCCTTTATCTCAATGACTGAACCCACCAACATCAATCAAGCACTGTCTGATGAATTTTGGATCATAGCCAAACAAGTGGAGTTAAACTAATTTTTTAGAATTATTGTTTGGGAGCTTTTAGAAAGACCAAAGGGACGAAGTGTAGTAGGAACCAAATGAGTCATTAAGAATAAGATGAATGATTATGGTGTGGTAGCTAGGAATAAGGCAAGATGGATGGCTAAGGGGTACAACCAAATATAAGGGATTGAATTTGAGGAGACCTTTGCCCCTGTAGCTAGATTAGAAGCCATTAAAGTGCTACTAGCCTTTGCCTATTATAAGGGATTTAAGCTTTTACAAATGAACATTAAGAGTGTCATTTTAAATGGGGTAATAAAAGAGGATGTGTTTGTAGAACAACACCCAGGTTTTAAGAGATCCAAATTTCTAAATCATGTTTTTAAATTAAAAAAGGCCTTATATGGATTAAAGCATGCACCCAGAGCTTGGTATGAGAGGTTTAGCACATTCTTACTAGAGAGGGAGTTTGTTAAGGGGAGCATAGACACCACCCTTTTTTAAGGAAAGCAGAAGATGAATTACTCATTATTCAGGTCTATATAAATGATATACTTTTTGGATCTTCTGATAAAAGGCTATGTGATGATTTTTTTAAAATAATGAGTAAGAAATTTGAGATAAGTATGATGGGAGAGTTGTCCTACTTTTTAGGTTTAGCATAAGATAATTGGATGATGGAACCTTTCTAAATAAATCAAAGTACATAAAGGACATTTTGAAGAAATATGAAATGAATAAGGCCAAGCCAATTAATACTCCTATGAGCCAATCAATTGATAAGAGTCAAAAAATGAGCCCACCAAAAGCAAGCTTTCTTCTCTTTCAAAATTTTTAAATCTTAGAAAAATTCATGTGTCAATTGATATTTTTCAAAGGATTGATTTTGGAATTAATGATCGTGATTAATTACTTTGATATATTATTCTATAAAATATTTTTCTTGAACCAAGTTTTAAAAAAGTTCTCTTTTTATTATCTAATTATTTTTTTGATTTAGATCTTTGTTTTCAAAAGATGGTTTTCCCTAGAGAAGTTCGAGGTAGGGCTAACATGATCGATTGTTCTACCATTTTTTAGATTTTCATGATGTAAACTCAATGATTCTTAATTTTTTTTTAATTCAATCACATGGAGAATTTATTATATTCGAGCTTTGATTATAAAAAAAACCCTTTGTTTTTTGTTGTTTTTGTGTCTTTTTTGTATTTTACTTTTATTTTTTTAGTTGATTTTTAATATTTTTGGGCCTTCTCTCCATCAGATGATAAGGAGTCATCTTTCTTTTAGTTTATTTTTCATGATTTTTTTTTGCTTGTTTAAGCCTTCTCCTATTTTATAGTTTATGTGTTGTTGTTTTTTTGTTCTCTTCCTTTTTGTGATGTCAAAAGGGGGAGTAGCTGTACTGCTCTAGTTTGTTCTGTTGTGCTAGATTTTACTATTATTGGATAGTGAAACTATGTTTATTTCTTCTACTATTTCCATTAAATTTCTTTGAACTACTTTAATTTTTTTTGTGTTTGCCATCATCAAAAAGGGGGAGATTGTTGCGAATCTGATTTTAGGGAATAGAATTTTGATGAGAGCAAACACTTCTATTTCTCTATGACTGCCTTGCTTACTAACATTTCAGGTCCACATGATTAAAATTGCAATTTGAACCAGCTCATGATTGGGTATACTAGGTCTGAGTCTATTTGTAATTCCATTACCTTTTCTTGAGTCAATTATAAACAATGTGGTCCCTGATGCTAATTAACCTTGCACACACACTCTTGGGAAAATTTTTGCATGATTTTAGAGTTTTCTATTTTTACTCACATCATCCGGGATGATCCAAAAATTGACCTGGATGATAAATTAAAAATAGAAACCTTAATTAGGGCATCCTGGTTAAGGCAGCCGTTGTTAAGCATATCATCCTAGATGATATTCATATCATTCAGGATAATATGTTCAAATTAGAAAGAATCAGCCTCTAAGATAGTTTAAGGTATGTTTTATTTTTAGACATCATCCAGAATGATGTCCTAGACAATACAGCATAATTATGCCTAAATTAATCTAATAATTAATGAAAGAAATTAAGGTTTGATTGCTTGATCACATCATCTTGAATTATCGCAAGATCATCCGGGACGATCAGTTAACAAAACCTTAATTCTTTCTAGATGATCAAACATCAGCCTGCGTCTATTCAGGGTTATGCTGTAGACGATCTGTGATGTTTTAAACTAATCATCCCAAATAATCATGATATCATACTGGACGATCAAGTCAATATTTCATGATCTAGACATCCATTCAGGTCGATCTTCTCGATGATTAAGTTACTTTTCAATCATCTAGCTATCCAACTAGGGTGATATACTGGATGATATTTGATGGATTAAACTAATTGTACAGGATGATATACTATCATCCTGGATTATATAAACAAATTTTCTTCTGATCATCCCAGATCATCATGACTAATTGAGCTAAAATTGTATTGATCGTACAGGAAGATCTCTAGATTATCCTGGATGATAAAATTAGTTTATTGCAATTAAGTTCTATTATGAAGCTCTTCTTTATTATCTCTCTTATTCTATCCAAGAGATAAGCTTTTCCTACTATCTTGACCTGAGAGAGCTTAGAGGAGAGGGAGAGAGAGGGAGAGAGAGAGAGGATTTTGTGATGGGGAGTTTGTGAAAGGTTTCACAAAGGTTGCTCCAAGTAATGATCCAAGTTGTCTTCCCCAATCATTATCCTAGGGGGTTTTAGAGAGGTACACTTAAGCAATCGATCAACATTCTCTACCTGCTTTAGGAGGAAGTAAAAGGAAAAGGAGTCGGGTTCTCTGCCTCACTGGTGTTTGTCGAAAGGATGTTTGTAAAGGCTTCTCAATCTTTCTGGGGGAGCAAAAGGAGAGTCACTGATTTTAGTGTTGTACTTCGAGGGCACATCCGGGGAGTGGACTTAGGTCGAGTTGACCAAACTATTATAAATCTTTGTGTTCTTTACAATTATTTTTTTTGTATTTAATTTCCACACTTTAAATTTCTTTGTGGTGAATTTTGGTTTAGTTTAAGTTTGTGTTTTTGATTGAAAGATTTTTTAAATACCAATTCACCCCCCCCCTCTTGGTTAGCCTTGGGCTAGTTTGTGTTTTTGATTGAAAGATTTCATTTTCATGCAAAGGTTAGCTACTCACTAATTCACTAAAATCCCATATATCTGGCTCCTAAAATAAATTATCAAAGCTATGAAAGTATTTAGCTTTGATAATTATTTTTTAAACCTAGCGGGAATTTGATGAGCTTAAACTTACAATGTTTTAAGCAGATGTATTCATTTACTTGTGTTTCAAATTTCATTATAATTGAAGGTCTTAGTTTATAATTAAGTGAAATAAAGATTCATGTACATAATTGGCCTAGGATCTTTAAAAACTCCAACAACAACAACAACAACAACAACATCAAGCCTTTATCCCACTACGTGGGGTCGGCTACATGAATCCTTTTTCTCCAACAACTACATATTTAAAAACTCCAATAAATAAATTTTAAATACAAAAATTATATGTAATATGTCAAAATGCTTAGAATTAAAAGCTTAATAGAGAGAAAATTAAAGCACATAAAATTCACCCAAAATAAATATTAATAATCAATAAAATATAAGAATTAATTAAAATAAATAATTAAAATATATTAAAAAACATAAAATAAATTTAAAACATTCTAAATCATTCCACGGAGCCAGTTATGTTATTTCTAGAAGAATTGAAGAGGTTTGGTAAAAAAATAGGACAAGTACTCTTATTAAATAATTAAATAAATCTATTAAATCACCAAACTTCTAAATTTTATAAGTAATTATAGAGAACTCTAAATTAAATAAACTAAATGGCACTGGACTCATCTCTAGGTTTTGTATTTATGAAAAATATAGAAACTCAAAAATTCATTGTAAATAAAAACGTCAACATTTGGGTCAAACTCAACAAAAAAAAGGCATTAAACTTGGGAAATCCATAACTAATTCAAGAAAAACTTAAATCTAGCAAACATAAAGCCATTAGACTCATCTTTGGGTATATTATTTAAGAAAAATATAAAAACTATGAAATTCATTGTAAATCTAAAAGTCAACTATTCGGTAAAACTCAATATTTAAAAATACATTAAACTTATAAAATTTACAAATAATTACAAAAAAAATCTAATCTAGTAAACTCAGAGTTATTAAATGTATAACTAAATCTAGCATTTATAAAAATATAAAAATTTGAAATCATTACAAATTAAAAAGTTAAGAAATGATCCTCACACTAAATGCATTAAAATATTCATTAAAATATGAAAGATTTTAGTAAATCATAAAAATAATGAAATAAATTAGATAATAATAAAAAAATAAAAATAAGACTCTATTAGAATATTTTTAGGCTTAACAACCTCATGTTGTGGGCTACATGCTCTAAGGAGGTCATATTCCTCATGCCCGTTGTGACAATGCCACGAATATATTTGATAAAATGTAAACATTAAATTTATAAATTCATAAATCAATAATCAATCATATAAAACTAATTTAAAAATAACTAATAAAACATTTAAACATTACAACTTCTATACCCTTCTGCATGATTCTTTCAAGAGGCGAAGGTGCACTGGATTGAGAAGTTTTAAGGACCAAACCACTTGATTAAAATGAAGGTCTCTATGCTATCCATTTACTCAAATTTTGAAGGACTGGTGGCATTCTAAATATGAGCCTAGAACTTATTGATTAGTATTTTTTGGTACTTAGAAGTTAATAAGTGTTATGTTTTATGAAATCTATAATTAACCATTACAATAAATAAAATCCTTTTTAAAAATAAAATTGAAAATATTTAAATAAAAAAATACTTAAATTAAAACCATCATTTAAAGAATTTATGCAAATTAAATATATTATATAGAACTTTCAGTTAATAAAACCTAGGACATATCCAAGCCACAAAGCTTTTCATACACACTTAGATGTTTTGCTAGGACAACCAACTTTAATTTAGGCTAGACTTGTGATTTGATTTGGTTAACTTAGAATGCCTTTCCTAGAGGGTACTCAAGTTTAGTTTCTTACTTTATGTACTCTAGATGTCTTATTTACTTTCTATTAGTGCACAAAAGATCAGAGTGAAATTCATAGCCACAGAATTTTATTTCAATTTATATTTTTGAATCCTTATGGGTAATTTGTGGATGTAGACCTATGCTTTAAACATTGGTTTAGTTTCATATTCTAAAGGTAAGCATATATTTTTTTTATCCTTATATATTTGATTACAAAAATAAATATATGAATTATCTTCATGATTAAATGATAAGTTAATATTCCTTTTATTCGTATAAAAAAATTAAATATTGCAAGTGGGTGTTGAATGGGTGGATTTAAAAGATGATTTTCTTTCTAAGCAAAGGCCATCATAGCACCACTTTAGCTTAGGTTACTAGAGAAGGTCTCTCCTATTACATGCACTTTACAACAACAACAACAACAACATCAAGCCTTTATCTCCTATTACATGTACTATGTTGTCACAAATTATTCCTTTAATGGGTTCCGTTTGAAACAAATTTATACTAATTAAGTGGACTAGTGATTAAGTGTTACTTGCCTTTTTGTAAATTTAAATTCAGAATTTCTTTTTATTTGTGAGGCCTTAAAGATGATTGTATATGTCATTCATTATTATTTTTATTTTACTTTTTTCGAACATGTATAATTAACTAACAAACTAAATTGTGGAACTCAAATATTAGTTTGCTCAAGTGACTCAAATTATAATAAGGATGTGACTTCTCCCAAGAATAAACTCTCCTTCCTCTTAGATCTTTGGCATGCTTGGTGATTTTTATAGTTGGGGAATTTGTCTATTTTATAGGGAGTAGTCTAAATCTCCCTTTAACTTAAACTCTGATAAGTACTCGACCAATCCTCTTTTTCATTGATTGCATTTAACAATTGTAGAGTAGAATAACTAAGGCTAGTAATTTGTTTTATTCCAACATTTGAGAACTCACACAAAACTTTTGATGGGTCACCCCCATGACCTAACAAATAACATCTCTCTCTTGGGTAGCTCACGTGTGAGTTCTTTTGAGGTTAGATTGAACATGTTATATGGATGAATTACTTACGTAATAGCGTTGTAGGGTATATGAGTTCTTTATGTGTTAGTTTTTATAAAAACCTTACAGAGATTCTACCCATGTAAGTTAATGAAATAACTCATAACGAGTCTTAAAAAAATGCAAAATGAAAGGAGGAGAGATTTTATTCATTTTTGGAATGTGAATGAAGATATAAATTACAAGTGGAAGGGCTTCCCCTATGGATAGAAGGTATTCAAATTGTTGGCACCCCATATGCTTGGTACCTTTTTTTCTCAAGAGATTGAGGATTTGTTTGTTGGTAGGCTCAACATACCTACTAGTATGTGACTAATGAACTAAGGTGAATTTCAAGTAAATTCCTTGTGAGTTATGGAACTCGTATAATGTCTTGTCAATAAATTTAGATCCATTATTAGAGCTAATGGTGAACGGGACATTGTATCAACAATAGTTCTTCACCCAAATAAAGTTCCTTCCCACAATAGTTTTTTTCTTTTTCTTACAAGGGTCTTGGCATCTAACCACTTGGTAAAATAGTTGACTGTGACAAATACAAACTTCCTTACCCTATTGAACGAAGAAATTATTTTATTAAGTCTATTCCATAAATTATAAATTGCCTAAAGTTGTTGTTGGGATGTAATTTGTGTGTTGGTTGTAATTGAATATGAGAGATTTTTTAGCATTAATGACATCTTTTGGAGAATAAATTCAAGTCTTTTCTCATAATGGTAGTGTCATATATGATTCTTTAATATAATTAATATGACAAACATTTTTTTCTGACGGGGTAGCAATTTTTACACTTGTACTATATCTTAAGAAAACTCCATTGAAAATGAGAGAGTGAGTGGAAGAAAAAGGAAGCAGAATTAGTGGCAAGGAGATCAATATCTTTGATTGTAAGAAATTTTTAGTTGTATATATCCTTTCCTAATCTCTTACATTTGTATTTTCTTTGAAATAAAGTTTGTTGTGTTTAATTCGATTGAAATATTTTATTAAATCTCTTCATATGCTTATAATAAGTTAATAATCATGTTTACATAGATTAGAAATTAGAACTTATTTTAATGCAACACAAATTCTAGTTTCTTCATGCTTAATGTAATTTTTATAGAGGTTTTACACAAAGTTAAAACCTATTCTTATCATTTTCCTCAATGGAGATATTATGGAATCAATTAAGGTAGTTAGAACATATTTCTACCATGCATAAACATATGATGTATAGGGCTTTGGGATCACTAAGGAGATAGAACAATCATATTAAAGTCTATATTTACTAAAAATTGAAGTGAGTCAACAGAGATGAAACATTACATAGGCTCTAATCCACACCAAAATAATTGGATATTAACTTGTACTTATGAATTATTAATTATCATAAGTTTAATGTAATTTTAATATAGAATTTCATTTTGATAATCCAAGCTATTCTTTAACATTAGCAACAACTTCTAAATTTTGTAATAAGATAAATTAAATATTTAATATTTATAGTAATAGAGTAATATTGAGATCAAACTTATCAACATGAGAACAATATCTAACTTACCTTTTGTATTACTTCACACAACACATGCACTTGCTTAGTTTTTAATTAACCCCAATATTTACCTTGAGTGATAGGGTAGGGATCAAGTTTTTGGCGACTTTACTAGGGATAGTTGAATGTTTTCTTTAAATTCACTCTATATTACTTGGAAAATTACTTATTTAGTCTTATTTTTATTCAAGTTAAACCTATATTTTTTGGTATAATTATTATTTTTTTTGTTTTATTCTAAGTTGAAGTGGATATAAATGTTATCCTTTTTAATTTTCAAGTTAAGTTATTGTGCAATGATTTTAATTTTAGAACATGTTTGTTATAACATGCATAGTAGAAACCAATTAGGATAAGTATTATTTTACTCACAGTTTGAAAAAACAATTAGAAGGTTAGAAAACTAAAAGATATAAAAAATAATTAAAAAAGGCAAACCTAGTACATTTTGAGGACTAGCATATACCATTAAGAGATAATATTAACCCATAAGTAGATGTCATTTACTAGAGAATTTGTAGACCCATCATTCAAGAAAATAACTTTAAACCTAAACATACAATTATCCATAAGGTATGAAAATCATAGTTTGTCGGGTCTTGTATTGAGAATATAAACTTATATTTTTCTAGCCTCTTAAAAAAAATCTTGCAACATTTAAGTATAATGGAGCCTCATATAATGCCGTTAGAATTAGATTTTTCCCAGTTCTTAAGAGAAAAAGCAAAGACGTTATTGAACACCTAACCCTTAGTCTACATTACTAAATGACATAATTTAACCCAGAAGTTCTTTACAAAATATTTCACTCAATATAAAATAAATAAGCTAATTAATGATATAATATCATTTACTCAATGAAATGGAGAGTTAATTTATGAGCCACGGTAAAGGTTTAAGGAGTTATATAGTAAGTTCCCATACCATGCATTATCAGAATGGCTCTAGACTATATTTAGTTTATAGGATCACTTAGGCCCATCGTAGATATTGGTGCTTGAGTTTCATTAATGTCCAAGTACTTTGATAAAGTTTATGCTTTAGTTGAAGTAATGATCATTAATAACTTCTAATGGCCTTCAAATATTGTCAATCTTAAGAAAGTTTCTAGTATTTATGAGTCTATCTTAACTTCTTAAGTAGCTACCTTTTTTTACAAGTTAGAACAGCTTGGGCTTAGTACTACTTAGGGAGCACCAATGCAAAAACATAAGAAACCCTTATGGATCACCAATTTACCCCAATTCTTTAGGATTGGAATTATTAAATTTTCTTTAATAAGAAGTATAATAACCCTTACTCTGATACATATAGTCCTTATTGAATGAATTAGCCTAATTGTAATTATAATAATAATGAAAAATGCGGCTAAGAATTGGAACAATATTCAACCTAGCAATGTATGGAATGTGAGCCAACCTCAAATTTTTTTTAGAATCCCTAGGCCTAATTATCATCTTAGATTTAAAGTAAATAATTAACATATAGATAAAAAGCCTTCCTTAGAAGACTAAGTGTTGTAGATTGGGACCAACTTTAGAGCCAATTGCTTCCAAAAGTAATATACATAAAAAATTAGAATAGTTGGCTAATTAACTTAAAATTGGCCCCAAGAAAACCTTCCTAACAGTATTGAGATTTATCCAAAGTAAAAGGGTAAAGTGTAGTGCAAAGATATTATGTTAAGGAATGATAAGTAGTTAGGGGAGATAGTTAGGGAGAAAGATAAATTTAAGGAAGACAAGCCTAAGGAAGCCCCTGTAGAATCCACTTAACTGGTAGAACAACTTAAACCTAAAGAGAAAGAAGAAAAGCTTATAAGGAACATTATAGAAACACTCCACCATTTCCCCAGAGACTTAAGAAGAAAACATAGATAGGAAATTCTCTAGATTTATATAGTGTTTTATTAAATTGGCCATCAATATTCCCTTTGTAGAAGCCTTATAGAAAACGCCTAGCTATGAAAAATTTATTAATGATATCCTTAGTGAGAAAAGAAACTTAGGGGACCTTGCGACTATTTCTCTAACTAAGGAGTGTAGTGAAATTTGAAGAATAAGTTCCCTCAAAAGCAAAAGAATCCTAATTGTTTACTAGACCTTATGTTATAGGGAATAAATTATGTGAGAGAATAGTATGTTCTTCGGGAGTAAACATTAATTATAAGCAGCTTTACATCTTTAAATGACTTGAATTAGGAGAGGTTTAACCCCCCGCAATTACATTTCAATTAGCTGATGGATCATTTACATATCCTAGGGTATAATAGATAATGTGTTGATGAAGGTTTATAAGTTTATTTTCCCCGTTGATTTCCTTATATTAGACATGGAAGAAGATAAAGATATACCATTTATTATGAGTAGAACATTTCTGGCTATTAGAAGATAAGTGATGGATTTTCGAAAGGGAGAGCTAAGTATGAGAGTATAAGATTTTTGGTATCCTTCATTGTCTTTAAATTTATGCTGTACCCAATGATGATAGTGAGGATTAGTAATGTATATTCAATTTTTTGGATAAATAAGTAGTGAATTTTATGGATAAAATATTGAGTGATTGTTCTTTGGAGCATTCATTGTTCGAGGAGTGTAAATGGAAGATTGAGAGAAATATTGTTCATGTGTTAGATGATATCCCAAGAATATTTATGCAAATATATTAGACATTAGATGTACCATCTTTAGGAAAATCTTTACAACCATCCCTTTTAGAATAACCAACCTTAATGTTAAAAGCCTCACATGCCCATCTGAAGTTTGCAATTTGAAGTAGTTGGACCAACTTTACCTGCTATTATATTTGTTTAATTAGAAGAGGATAAAATGGGTAATTTTATTAGGGTTCTTAGAAACTAGAAGAAATATTTTTATTAGAAAATCATGAATATCAAGAAGATTAGTCCAACATTGTACATGCACAAGATTTTTTATAGTGCTTGGGGTAGTCCCATTCATTTTGTGCTTTAAAAAGTAGGATTTTATAGAAGTTAACAATAAAAAATGAATCAATTTCCAATAGAATGGCCATAGGATGGAAGATTTGCAATGACTATTAGAAGCTAAATGAGGCCACTATCAAGTATTATTTTTATTTATTATTCATAAACCATATGCATGATAGATTGACAGGATACCCATATAACAGTTTCTTAGATTGCTACACATGGTATCAATAGAATCCTATAACACTAGATGAAAAATATTAAATCATATTCATTTTCCCATAAAATTTTGTTTTCATTCGATTCCTTTTGGACTATATAATGCCTTCGTAATATTTGAAAGGCTTAAGATGTCAATAAATTTGTATTTGATTGAGAAAGGGATTGAGATATTCTTGGAAGGCTATTTTTGTATTGGGTAATTTATTTTATTCTTGTATTGAGTACTTAGCTATGGTTTTGAAAAGATGAGTTGAATAAAACTTAGTGTTGAAATGGGAGAAGTGTAAATTCATGGTTCCAAAGGGCATTATATTGGGACAATAAGTATTTGAGAAGGGTTTAGTGGTCGATAAGAAAAAATTTCAAGTTATAGAGAGTTTGCCATCTCTTACCTCGGTCAAAAGAGTAAAGAGTTTTCTAGGACATGATGGTTTTTATAGGAGTTTAAATAGAAATTTTTCCAAAATCATCAAACTATTTTGCTATTTATTTGAGAGGAACATGTATATTAACTTTTATTATGAGTGCCTAAAGTCTTTTAAAACTTTGAAGAAGCATTTGATTTTAGCACCCTTTGTTATTGTTCCTTCTTGATCAATTAAATTTTAGCTCATGTTTGATACAAGTGACTACACTATAAAAGAAATGCTAGGGTAGATAGTGGATAAGAAATTTCATGTTATTTACTATACTAGAATAACCTTGAAAGAAACCTAAATAAACTACACTAAAACTTTTTTTAAAAAAAATTACTAGCCATGGTATTTGGCTTTTTAAATCTAATTTATTTGCATCGAAGTTATAATAAACATTGATCATTTTGTAATAAAATACATTATATCAAAGAATGATGTAAAACCTAGGTTAATTAGATGGATTTTACCATTACAAGAGTTTAATATAGAGATTGTAGAAAAGAAATGAATAGAAAATTAGATTACCGGTCATTTATCTAGATTAGAGTTAAACAATCTTGTGGATGAAAAGTATAATATTAATTTATTTTTCCCATACTTGAAATTATTTTCCATAAGTGAAAAATGTGTGCCTTAATATACTAATCTAGTGAACTATATTGTTAGTGGTATCCTACCATTTGACATGCCATACACCAAAAAACATAAATTCATATATAATGCTAAGTTTTATTTTACTTATGGGCTATATCTTTTAATAAAATATAATGATCAATTCATTTCACAATGTATCCCTTGAGATGATACTAATAATATTATTAACAATGCATTGATTCTAATTATTGAGGGCATTTAAGAGGATATAAAATTGCATCTATAATTTTGCAAGTTGAATTTTATTAGCCTACTTCTTGAAAGAATTTTAATGAATATAATTAAAAATATGATAGGTGTCAGTAAGTAGGTAACACTACAAGAAGAAATGAAATGCCATTAAATTATATGTTGGAAGTCGAGATGCTTAATGTGTGGGGATTAGATTTTATTGGTCACTCTATTTTATTATTTTGAAAATACAATTTTTTTCTAGTTTTTGACTGTAAGTCTAAGTTTATTAATGGAGAGGAAATACCTAAAACAAATGCTCAGGTAGTTATTAAATTTTAAAGCAAATATTTTTGTTAGATTTCGTATACCTAAAGCCACACTTAGTGCTAAGGGAAGACATTTATGCAACAAAAGTATTTAAAGTGTTATTCCAAATATTTTAATTCAGTATTGGATAGTAACTATTTATCATCCCCAAATTAGTAGAAAAATTAATAAAAGGGAAATAAAAAATATTTCAAAGAAAATAATAAAACGTAATAGGAAAGATTGTTGAATAAGAATTGATAATGCTTTATGGGTTTAAAGGATAGCAATGAAAATTTATTATAGGAATGTCACCCTATAGACTTATTTTTTGAAAAGCTTCTCATCTACCACTAAAGTTAGAACATAAGGTTTATTTGATAGTTAAGGAGTTGAGTTATAATTTGAAAGATGCATGGAAGAGGATATTTAAATAGCTTAATGAACTAGATGATTTTAAAAATGAAGTTTTTTAGAATGCCAAGATATATAAGAAGAAAACTAGAAGATGACAATATCTCAAGCCAATTATGAAGGAATTATCCCTACAAATTAAGTTCTTTTATAGAACATTAGATTGAAATTATTTTGTATGAAGTAGAAGTCCATGGGGTTTTGCCCACTCATTGTAGTTAGAGCATACCTATATGGTATTGTAGAAATCTAGGACAAGAAAGCATGCAAAACTCTTAAAGTAAATGGGACAAGACTTAAGTCTTATTTAAGATGAGATGTAGAATGTAATAGTGTGACTATTGAGTTGGCTTATCCTGAATAGAAATAGCATAGCCTAGCTGAAGACTATGTAGTCCATATTAGAAGGAAAAGCAAATATGTATTGTAATGTATAATTATTTTCTTAGATGTATGCCTAATGAATGCTTTTAACATCATGTAGTTAGCATTTGCCATATTTTTTTCATGTATACTTAGTGAATGAGGTTAATAAAGTGTGATTAGACTTTGGAAAATGAATGATGTTAATGTGGTGGTATTTAGTGTTATACATATAAAATAAACCTTGAGTGCCACAATATTTATTCCCTCAACACTATATTGTTTATTAATTTTAGAAATTAATTTTATAATAGGGCATCACATTGCCTTAGGAACCCATCACTATTTTTCTATCCAACACTACAATACTCATTATTCTAGTGTTGTGACATTAAGTGTTGAAACTTGCTGAATATGAGTTAGGTTGTTAGACCTAAACTTATGTCCCAAAGGCTAACCAAGAGGGGTGGGTTGGGGGGATAAATTGATAGTTAATGATTTTTCCACTTTTTAGATTTTAAAAAAAATGAAACTGATGGATTCTTAGTAGCAAATTTTAAAAACTATTTTTCAACCATGAAAAATAAAAATGATAGAAATTGAAAGCACCGGAAATAAAAAGAGCCAAAGATTTATAGTGGTTCGGTCAAACACGACCTACATCAACTCCATAAAGTCTCCCACTTTAGGAATTGCACTATTACCACTAGTGTCTTACCTTTTTCCCCCACAGCAAGGCAGAGAAGACTTTATAAAACTTTCTTCCACCACTACCCGGTGCGGTAGAGAACTGTCATCCTTTTACACCCTCCAAGTATAGGCAGAGAACCGTCATCCTTTTAAATCCTCCAAGTGTAGGCAGAGAACCGTCGTCCTTTTACACCCTCCAAATGTAGGCAGAGAACCTTCCACTGTTCACACTTCTCAAGTGTCGGTAGCACACCGTATCTACTCGAAATATCTTCTCACAAAAAATCTAGGACTAGTGAAAAGAGTGAAGAAATCACAAAGTACACACATAGATCCTTACCTTTGAGTAACCAAGTATTCCCTTTAGCCTCCGATAGTAAGAAAACTCCTTCAAACACTCTCTCTCACTCTCTCCTTCAAATTCCTTTTATTATTTATGAAAACCAAGTGACAAAAAGATTTCATGATATTCTTAAGTGGACCTTTTATAGAAAAGACACAAAAACCATCTAGAAAACTACATAATTCAAATCTGTGCATACATGATTATCCCGTACGATCATATTTCGTATGTACAAATAGTATAAAAATTGTTGCGTACGAACTCAATGTGAATAAGAATGAACTGCCTTTGTACTCGATATTTATCCCGTACGAACTGAGTTCATCCGGTACGAATAGTTCTTTTTCAAAGTTCGTTGATACAAAAGTTAGGATGAACAATAAGTTTACAGAATAAAACCCATCGTCCTGAGAGGAATGATAAATATCGTCTGGATGAATAGTTCATTTGACAAATCCAGATCCCATCATCCTGGAACAAATGATAAATATCATCTAAACAAATAGTTCATTTGACAAATCGAGAGCCCATCATCATGGGACGAATGATAAATATCGTTTGGATGAATAGTTTATTTGGAAAATCTCGAGCCCATCATCCTGGGATGAATGATAAATATTGTCTAGATGAATAGTTCATTTGGCAAATCCAGAGCCCATTGTCCTGGGATGAATGATAAATATTATCTGGATAAATAGTTCATTTGGCAAATCTAGAGCCCATCATATTGGGATAAATAATAAATATCATCTGGATGAATATTTCATTTGGTAAATCCAGAGCAGATCATCCTGGGATGAACGATAAATATCATTTGGATGATCTGTACTTAAAGAAAATCTTTTGCCAATCCTGTTCGTTCCATTGCTCATTCAAAAAAAAAAACTACCAGATAGTCTTATATGAATGGTTATCATCCAGCACGATCACTTAAAAACATGTGAGTTTTATGACTTTCCCCTAATGTGTGTGTGCTAGGTTACTCAATTACAATCACACTCTCGGACTGAATAAAAAAAAAAAAAAACATACTGCAATTTATAAAACATTCTAAGCTGGTCTTAATTTTAAAGTCTTAAATAATCTAGAGTATGAGTTCTCTAAAATGTTAGTACACAGAAGAGCAAAAAAACAAATCTTCCAAAATATGTTAGGAGAAAATAATATTCAAAACAATAACATTTGGAGTCATAAAAAATATACAAGTTGCAAGAGTATAAAACATACAAAGCTAAGTAGAAACTCTCTCAACAATCTCCCCCTTTTTGATGATATCAAAACAAATATTATTTATGTAAATTTAAAAATCCTAAGTTTCTGTTAAACTCCAGTGAATGAATAAGCATGTGAGAATAAGGGGAATCTATTATGAACAAATCAATTATTTTTTTTTTTTATTTTAAAGTTTTTCAAACACAAAGACGATCACACAAAAAGTGAGACTGAAATGAGAACCAAAAAACTAAACATGAACAAAAAAACAAAAAAACACTCAAGACACGAGAAGTCATTAACAAAACAAGACAAACAATACTTCTCCCCTTTTTTGACAACAGCAAAAAATGAAGAAGAAACGAACTACAGAAATGTAAGGAGTCATATGAGAAGCCTTTGATAATTGATCCTGAAAGAGATTGAATTAGATTTGCAGTAAAAGGATAAATGTCATTAGAGAAAAAGAATGATTCATATGATTTAAGTATAGATAAAACATAGACAAGAAAAAAATATCAATGTCATGAATCAATATAGACAATCAGATAAGGAAAATTTTTACAAAGTACATGAAATTAAAATTTATGTACTTCAAATTTCAATATAAAATAAAATTGAACAGAAGATTCATTTGAAATTTAAGATTAAAAGATAGATGAAAGATCATATACTTGTGGCTCTTTGTGCATCAGTTAAATATCTGTGGCACACTTTGTACATCTTTTTATTTTGAGATAATTTTGTGCCTCTTTTTTTAATTTGTGAACTATTGCGCATTCTTTTTATATTTGTTCATTTTTCAAGTTTTTTATGGATCCTTTCAAAATCGATAATCTAAAAGCTCAAATTTCTCAAATTATAAAGATACTTATATTGAAAAGAGAAATAAAAAATAATAAAACATCAAAATTGCAATAATAATACTAAAATTAAGATAGCTTGGAATGAACCATCATTATAGTAGATGAGCTCTTCTAGATGGGTCACATCAGGTTGAACTAAATCATATTTCTTTTCAAGAATGTATGACACAAGGTGTCCTAAGGCTATGTTCTTCTTTCTCTTATGGGATTCATGACCAATTTCAAAAAGCCCATAAAGGTAGTCAATATTAAGTTAGGCTTCATCAATAGGTTATTTAGTAATGATCAGGTAATTTACAATGGAAAGAAGAGGAGTGATATTTTTTTGATCACCAGCTTTTAGAATGATAGAAGTTCTTAGAACATGCTAGATTATTCTAGCATCTTGGTGTAAGGTGCTTACCTTAGGCAAATGACATACAATTCTAATCCCTCTAAGCACTCGATTTATCTCAGTTCAATCAAATTCAGAGGCAGAGGTCAAGGCATGAGCTCTA
Organism: Dendrobium catenatum; assembly: GCF_001605985.2. NCBI lineage: Eukaryota > Viridiplantae > Streptophyta > Magnoliopsida > Asparagales > Orchidaceae > Dendrobium > Dendrobium catenatum. Next base: position 52,181 of record NW_021377548.1, read on the forward strand.
ATCCTTAAGTTTAAGAAAATTCTCAAATTATCATTGGTTATTTATACCCTCTTTTTTAAAACATACGAACTAATCCTACTCTGGTCATTACTGAAAGTCATGTTTGCAAGGAAATGATAGAAGGTTTCCTTGTTATAAGAGTTAATCAGAGTGAGAATAAAAGAAAACTAGGTAGTGATAGATAGTATTCTTTCGAATAAGAACTCTAGAAGGGGCAATTTTTGCTGAAGCAAACCTAGGAAAAGATTCTTCATTTTCCTTGGATAGGAAATTTTTTTTCGGCAATGCTAGAGGAAGGTCCCTTGGCCAATTCCTTAGCATGTCTAGTCCTTATTCTTGAGCTTGCCATTAAAAGAATGAAGGAAAAATGGTTAGAAAAGGCTTTTTAAGAGAATGAAATTTGAGTTCTAAAGTCCTTCTATTTAAAGAAAAATGACCTTTCGTACATACAAAAAATGGTTTGTTCCGTATGATGACTTCGTTTGTATGTACGAAGTAAAATTTTGTATGTACGAATGCATGCATTTAAAATGAAATGAATTTTTGTAATCATAGGAGTTACGAGGCTTCCTTTCGAATAGAATTTTTGTCCAAACAATCGTATAGACGAACAGGTGTTCGTTCGGGATGATAGGCTATTTACGATCATTTTTATGAAGGTTTGAATTGTCCCCCAGTCAAAATTCCACATGTTCATATGGATGAAATGAAGGTTCATATGTACGAATAGAAATAATAATAGATTCTATTTGTATAACCGTCTACATGCATACCTACAAATGAATACTCATCGTCCATATGATTTGGGAATCATACAGACGATCTGTAATAAAAATTGAAAAAGGTGTACGCATTATGTTTTATCTAATGATCGATTTGCTACAGAATTCGTCCAATATGAATTGAATTTTGCACAGTACGAATAGAACACTTAAAAAATTTTATTCGATTGTTTAAAACTATGAATTTCAAATTAAAAATATTTCAAAAATACACAAAATAAATAGACAAAAAACATAACAAAACAAACACGCACAAAAAGTGACAAGAAAATAGAAAAACATACAAATAAATCAGAACACAAAACAAACTCATAAAAATACATATAAATATTATAGAAACTTTAATTAAGGATTGAATTAATCACACAAAGCCTTGTTCTTAATGTACTGAAAGTATCAAAGGCTATTGGTTCTTTAAAAATATCTGCAAGTTGATTTTCAGTTGAAACATGATTGAGTTTAATTTCTCCTTTGGATACATGATCTCTTATGAAATGATGCTTGATGTAATTTGTTTAGTTCTTGAATGTTGAATAGGATTTTTTTGAAATACAAATGACACTAGTGTTATCACAATAAATGGAAATTAAGCCTATTATTAATCCTAAATTAATCAATTGTTGTTTCAACCAAAGAACTTGTGCCACACAACTTCCTAAGGCAATGTATTCAGCTTCAGTAGTAGATAGGGCTATGAAATTCTATTTTCTACTAGACCAAGAGACTAAAGAATTTCTAATAAATTGACATGTTCTAGAAGTACTCTTTCTATCAACCCTACAACCTGAAATGTCCGAATTTGAATATATAATTATTTAAAATGAAGAGCTAAACTTAGGATACCAAATCTGTAAGTTTTGAATTCCCATGAGATATCTCAAAATCCTTTTTACTGTAGTCAAATGTGATTCTTTTGGATCTAATTGAAATCTAGCACACAAATGAATACTAAACATAATATCGGGTCGGCTAGCTATCAAGTAAAGCAAAGATCCAATAATTCCTCAAAATTTATTTTGATCAACAAATTTTCCCTTTGGGTCCTTATCCAATTGAATTAAGGAACTCATAGGTATACTAACAAGTTTACTATTGTTCATTTCATAGTTTTTGAGGATGTCCTTAACATACTTCGATTCACTAAGAAATGTACCCTGCTCAATTTGCTAAATGCTAAAGCCTAGAAAGTAACTCAAATCTCTCATTAGGCTCATCTCAAATTCACTACTTATTATTTTAGAAAAATAATCACAAAGATTTTTATTTGTAGATCCAAAGATGATATCATCAACATAAATTTATACAATGAGTATATCCTCTCCTAATTTCTTCAAAAAGAGAATTATGTCCACACTTCCTTTTCAAAAGATCTCTCATGTAGGAAGGTAATCAACCTCACATACTAAGCCCTAGGTGTCTGTTTCAATCCGTATAATGCCTTTTTCAACTTGAAAACATGATTTTGGTATTTTGAATTTTCAAAACTTGGAGATTGTTCAATATAAACATCCTCCTAAATTATCTCATTCAAAAAGGCACTTTTAACATCCATTTGATACAATTTAAATCCTCTAAAATAGGTAAATACTAATAAAACCCTAATTGCTTCAAGTCTAGCTACAGGGGAAAAATTCTCCTCAAAATCAATCTCTTCAATCTGATTATACCCCTTAACAACCAATCTAGCCTTATTTCTAACAACTACTCCTGAGTCATTCATTTTGTTCTTGAATACCCACTTAGTTCCAACTACACTTGGATCGTTTGGCCTTGCAAATAATTCCCAAACTTCATTTCTTACAAATTAATTTAATTCTTCTTGCATTGCTAAAATTCAAAATTCCTCCGAAAGTGCTTGTTCAATATTTATGGGTTTTATCATAGAAATAAAGGCTAATTGATTGACTTCATTGTTCAGTCCATGCCTAGTGTAAACACCCTCACTAGGTTCACCTATAATCAATTCCTTTGGGTGACTTTTAGTAAATCTCAAATCTCTAGGCAACGAGTTTTCAATTTCCAAATTTTCATCCAAATTTATTTTCTCAATCTTTTGGGAGTTAATTTCTATCTCATACTCTTCAACAATCGTCTTTTCCAAAATACCAGATTCATCAAATACAATATGTGTGGTTTCCTCAACTACCAAGGTTCTTCTATTGAATACCCTATAAAATTTTGCAACACTAGAGTATCCCAGAAAAATTCCTTCATCTTAGTTTGGATCAAATTTTCCTAAGGCAGATTTTCCACTGTTATGCATGAACACCTTACATCCAAAAATATACAAATATAACAAATTAGGTGTTCTCCCTTTAAGTAACTCATAGAGTGTTTTGTTTAAGTTCGATCTGATGTTCACCCTATTCAGAACATAACATGCAGTGCTAATATCTTTAGCCCAAAAATATTTAGGAAGTGAATATTCTGCCAACATTGCTCAAGCGGCTTCTATTAATGTTCTATTTTTCCTTTTAACTATCCCATTCTGCTAAGGGGTTATAGGTGCAGAAAAATTGTGACCAGTTCCTTTCTCCTCACAAAAATTCTCAAATTTTTCATTTTCAAATTCTCCTTCATGATTAATTTGTATTTTTAAAATATCACAACCTAATTTTCTCTGAATACAAGTTAAAAAATCTCTAAACTCCTCAAATGATTCACTCTTATGGTTTAAGAATCTAACCCATGTGAAGCTTAAAAAATCATCTACTATCATAAATCCGTATACCTTCCCTCCTAAACTTACACTTCTAACTGGTCCAAAAAAATCCATATATAAAATTTCCAATGTTTTACTGGTTCTAAGATCCTTATTGGACTTAAAAAGAAGACTTCACCTATTTTCCTAGTTGACAAGCATCATAAAGGTGGTCCTTATTAAAGTCTAGTTTTGGTATACCTCTCACTAAGTTCTTTTGGGTAATTCTTCTAAGATTTTTCATGCTATAGTGAGAAAGTCTCCTATGCCAAAGCCATGACTCATCAGAAATTATTTTCAAGCAAAAAATAGTAAGAGTTTTGATATAATTTAAATATAGAATATAAACATTGTTTACCATCAAACCATGTAAAACATCAATACCATTTAGACTTAATATATAGGTTGTAGGAAAAAATTTAACACTGTATCCTTTATCACATAGCTGGCTAATACATAACATATTATACTTTAAGCTTTCAACTAGTAGCACATTTTCAATAAAAAAATTCTCAGGATTTCCAATCGTACATGATCCAACCACCTTCCTTGTGGTGTTATCTTCAAGTGAAACCTTGCCTATACTTATGACTTCTAGTAATATAAATTTCATAGTATCTCTAATCATATGTCTTGAGCAACTGCAATTCAGATTCCATATGCTCTCACGAGGCCTTGTATGAGAGCATTCTTGCAAAAACATCAAACATTAAACCTGGGAACCCAAACAAGTTTGGGTTCACCATTTGGAAAATTATAAAAAGATGCCTGTATGATATGTCTAGGTTTATGCATCTTAGGCTTCCACGCCAAATGAGTTTTTTTTTCCAATATACAGGTGTATGCTATATGTCCAATCAATCCACAACTAAAACATTTAACTCCAGGATAATGGATTTCTCAATCTTCTATAACTACTCTATCTCTTCCTAAGTTATATAAATTTTGAATACAAAATAGGATTTGTAAAATATTCAAGTTTTGGTAGTTTCCTATTTTCTTCAAGAGCTTTTACTTTCAACTTTAAATAAATGTTTAAATCTTTTAGGACATGCTTATCAAAATTCAAGTAATGCTCTCTACTCTCAGAATCATCCTTAAATTTTTTACAATTTTTTTTCCAGTTCTACATAGGATGATTTCAACATATTGTTCTCCTTATTCAAGGTATCGAATTCATCAAGTAAGCTTATGTGATTGCTATCAATTAATGCATGATCTTTCCTAAGGATCTTATATTTTTTTTATTTGCAATTCTTGTAGTTCTAGGTTAAGACCAACATGCATTTTCTTTAGCTTCCTATATACATCATATATTCTTTCGGAGACTTCAAAAAGTTCAGCATAAGTTAAGTCACATATCTCTTTTTGATCTGATTGATCAATATTATCACCCATCATGCATAGATTAGTGACTTCCTCTTCGTTTTCAGTCTCTAATAAATCTGAAGCTGAGTCTACCCAGAAAGCTCTTTGGAATTTCTTCTTTCCTTTCTTCACAATTAGTTTCTCTTCTACCTTCTCCTTGTTAGGAGTGTTTTTGAGTTTTGGGCATTCTGACTTAATGTGTTCAGGTTTCCTGCACTCATAACAAATTAAATCATTAGAAACCTTGACATTCTTATTGAACTTACCTCAGTTCCATTGCTGACATCTCTTTTGCTTCCTCTTCAAAAAGCTTTTAAACTGTCTAGTCATCAACATGATGTCATCCTCATCCTCAGGTTAAGATATATCACTCTCTGACTCCTCCTGCTATATTCTTTTCCTTTCTTGGCTCTCATGTATCAATATTTCTTTGACTCACTTCTTGCTCGTAAGCAATTAGCCATCCAAGAAGATTGTCAATAGTGTAAACGTTTAAGTCTTTAGTCTCTGATATAGTAGTTATTTTCACATCATATGTAGTAGGTAAACAACGAAGTATCTTATTAACCATTTCATCATTAGTTAACTCCTTACGCAATGCATACAAATAAGTGACTATATGAGTGAATCTTGTGTATATGTCAGAAATAGATTTTGGTTTCATGCGAAATAATTCATAGTCAAGCAACAAGATGTTAAGTCTAGATTATGTTACTTCATTAGTCCCTTCATAAGTTATATAGTGTCTATCCCATATGTCATTTCTACTCTTGTAAGTGGAAACCTAATTGTAGTCCTCTGACTTAAGAGCATAAAATAAATTGTTTAAATATTTAGCATTAAGTTGTGCTAAGTCACATTCTTCTATATTCCAATCTGCAAAGGGTGTTTCTACTCTAATGCCATCAACTAGTCTAGTTGGTTTTGAATACCCTTCTTGTACTAAGATCCATATATGATAATTAAGAGACTGTAAAAATGTAGACATGTGTGTTTTCCAAAAATAAAAAGGAATATTATTAAACAATGGAGGTCTAATGATCGAGAACACTTCAGGTGTGTTTCAGTTTTCAAAAGTAGCCATAATCGTTAATCAAAAAATAGTTTAAACTTATGTTTTTGAAACTAAGCTCTGATACCACTTGATGAAATTTATTGAATATGAATTAGGTTGTTAAGCCTAAACTTATGTCCCAAAGGCTAACCAACGAGAGGGTGAATTGGTAATTAAAAAATTTACCTCTATTTATATTTAAAAAAAAAAGTTAAAATCAATGGATTCTTTTTAGCAAATTTTAAAAATAATTTTTCAACAACAAAAAATAAAAATGACAGAAATTATAAGCAGTGGAAATAGAAAGACACAAAGATTTATAGTGATTTGATCAAATACGATCTATATCCATTCGTTGAAGTCTCCCACCTCAGGTATTGCACTATTACTTATAGTGTCTCTCCTTTTGTCCCCACAGCAAGGAAGAGAAGCCTTTAAAAAACTCTCTTCCACCACTACCCGATGCGACAGAGAACTGTCATCCTTTTACACCCTCCAATTGTAGGTAGAGAACCATCGTCCTTTTACACCCTCCAAGCGTAGGTAGAGAACCTTCCACTGTTCAGACGTCTAGAGTGTCGGCATAGAATCGGATCTTCTCAAAAGATCTTCTCACAAGAAATCTTGAAGGACAAGAGAAAAGATTGAAGAAATCACAAAGTACATACATAGATCCTTACCTTTGAGTACCAAGTGTTCCCTTCACCCTCCGATAGTAAGAAATTTCCTTCAAACACTCTCTCTCACTCTCTCCTAATTCCCTTTTACTATTTATAAAGTCCAAGTGATAATAAAATTTCATGACAGTCTTAAGTGGACCTTTTATAGAAAAGACACGAAAAATTGTCCAAAAAACTGCATAATGCAAATCTGTGCATACACGATCGTCCCGTATGATCATATCTCATACATAAAAAAATATAAAAACTATTGCGTATGAACTCAATGTGAATCAATACGAACTTCCTTCATACCTGATAATCATCCCGTACAAACTGAGTTCGCCCGGTACGAACAGTTCTTTTTCAAAGTTCGTCGGCATGAAAGTTAGAATGAATTATAAGTTTACAAAATAGAGCCCATCATCCTGGGATGAATGATAAATATCATCTGGATGAATAGTTCATTTAAAAATCCATAGACCATCATCCTGGGACTACTGATAAATATCGTCTAGATGAATAGTTCATTTGACAAATCTAGAGCCCATTATCCTGAGACAAATGATAAATATCGTCTGGATGAATAGTTTATTTAGCGAATCTAGACCCCATCATCCTGTGATGAATAATAAATATTGTCTGGATGAATAGTTCATTTGGAAAATTGAGAGCCCATCATCCTAGGACGAACGATAAATATCATCTAGATGAATTGTTCATTTGGAAAATCCAGAGCCCATCATCTTGAGATGAATGATAAATATTATCTAGATGAATAGTTCATTTGGCAAATCCAGAGCAGATCATCCTGGGATGAACAATAAATATCATCTAGATGATATGTACTTAAAGCAAATATTTTTCCAATCATGTTTATTCCATTGCTCATTCGAGAAAAATAAATACCAAATCGTCATGTATGAACGTGTATCATCCAGTACGATCCGTTAAAAACATGTGAATTTTAAAAATCTCCTCTGGTGTGTGTGTGTGCGCTAAGTTACTCAATTAAAATCACACTCTTAGGCTCAATAAAATGAAAAAATATAGACTCCAATTTTTAAAACATTTTAAGCTGATCTTGATTTTGAAGTCTTCAACAACATGGAGTATGATTTCCCTGAAATGTTTGTACACACAAGAGAAAAAAATAAATCTTCTAAAATGTGTTAGGAGAAAATAATAATCAAAATAATAATATTTGGAATCATCAAAAACATACAAGTTACAAGAGTGTAAAACATGCAAAGCTAAGTAGCAACTCTCTCAACATTAAGGGCTTAAGTTATAAACATATTTAAATAATCATTATGGTGTAGTCCCAAGAGATGTTTTGAAATATCAAAGCATCATAAATGGAGTAGTTTAGTTTTGGTGTAGTGGTTTTAGTATGTACCATAGTGATACCAGATGTTAAACCCCACTTGAGTTTCTAGATAGTGCATTGCAACTTCACTTGATCATAACACCACAACATTAAACCTTTTAGTTGGCAATCTAACCCTTTGAGATATTGCATCACAACTTCACTTCTAGTGTTGTAGCACTCAAGAGGCTAGCATAACAAAATATTTAGCATTATAAAATTATATGGATATTGCATATTTCTTGTGTGATTCAAAAACTCTCAAACCTAGGTTTAAATGAATTTCTTACAGGAGATAATGGCCCTAAATATCATAGTAGAAAGGAAAGATCACCCTATCTTCTTCCATTTATGATAAGAAGTGGTATGTTAGAAAAGATAAGGAAGAAAGGTATTACCAATTAATATTTACAAGCAATAAATCCCTCGTAGGGCTATAGAAGTCCAAGGGGCAAGGTTGAATATATGACAATCATTAGTAGTTGGGAAAACTTTATTATATAACATATGATTTTTATATTCACTATTACAAATGAATTATTTATTAATGTAAAGGAGGCCTAAGATGATAGAGTCTTTTTCGGGAGGAAATGGGTAATGTTTGATAATGTTACTATTAATGGGCTATATAGTTTTAATGCAAGTTTTGCAAGCCTTCAAAAAAAAATGGGCTATATAAAACATAAACCTACAAACATGATGATAATACAACCTTTATCAAGGACCTTGTAAATTATGATGACATTTTTAAAGCCTTTATTATACCTAACAGTAATGTCCTAAGGAAAATCTAGGAGTGTTTAATTATGAACTTTCCTACTCTTATTCTCAGCCAAGTTTTCATGGCTTAGCATTACTTAATCTCAGCGAGGTTAATACCAACCACCAATATAAGGGAGGTAAAAAAGATAGGGCCTTTATGAATTATGACATTCAGAGTGTCCTTATTATATATGTATAGAAAATAATTTATCAGTCCCTTCTTTATATGATTAGGGGGTCTAATACATAGTGTTCAGGCATACCTCTCTATTTAATCATTATGTATTCATGTTAGGTTTTTTTGGAATGTGGGTAGGATTAGCTCTTCTCCATTTTATCCCTTACTAAATATAAAATCCTATCCTTTAAAACCCCTACAAGGGAAATTAGGTAGGGACCAAACAAGCCAAGCTAGCCCATATAACCTGAGCCTAGAGTCCTTAAGACCTTAGTAGATCAACTTTCTCGCATAAAGAGTTATCATAAAGAAAATATATAGTGGAACTATGGAATGAGTTACAAAAAGGTCTATATGATGGACATCCCATAGAGAATGAGTAATATTGCTAAAGATTTTAATGAAGCATTGGTTAGTATGTTCATGAATTGAAAACTATTTTATTTTCAATTCCAAACTATCTCTCCTATAATCCTAGTCTATGTGCCTTATAGTTTGCCAGATCCAGTAAGAACAATAGTAGTAGTACCAATGACAATAAAAGAGGGAAATGATGAAGTAGAAAAGGGTGAAAGAGGATATTTCTTATTTTTTAATATTTTTGGTGTTCGGTTTTTATTTTTCTCTAATTGTAATTGCACTTAAAAGTTTAGGTGTGTTAGTAAAAATTTTTTGGTGTTGTTATCTCTTGCAATCTTGACTTTATTACTATATCTCATTTATTCCTTTTGCACTTTAGAATTTCAATTTATATATCTTCTAATTATTGTGATTGTAAATTTTAAACTTTAAAAAATATTATATATAATATGGAAAATAACAAAAGTACTTGCAAATACTAAATTTGAACAAAACTAATAGTTATTTTAATTAAAACTCCTGAATATCTCATAAGCACTTATAATTAACTTAGGATTAATTAATTAAAGGTTTAGTGAGAATGAAACATTTAGATTAATATGAATTCTTATTATAAGTATTTATATTATGATAGTTGGTTTTAATGATCTCCATATAGATGATGTGTCTAATTTCTCATACATCTCTGTAAAATCTCTATGGGCATCAACTATAACATGTGAAACATCTCTCTTAATCTTTACCATGCAATTCTCAAGCAAGGACTACTCCAAATAGTAATTATTCAATGCATCTTCCATAAATAGTCCACACAATAATCCTTCAAGTCCACTCTATAAGTGGACAAACACTATGATCTTTTAAAAATTCTATAGACTTTTAAATGTTAAATTTCACCTATTGGACTTGCCTTGTCAAAGTTAACTCACCCTTCTACACATCTCTCATTGCCCCTCCAATGGCTAGAGAAGGTTCACCAATGGTACTTAGTATTTTCCTATCTAGTTCCACAAATAATATAATGAAAATATTTGCAAAGATAAACATATAAACCTTCATAAGCACATTTAGTAACACCCTTTAGGAATATAAATAATCTATTTACAAACTGAAAGGCAATAGTGGTGGGTTGAACCACTTCTAAGTCAAGTATCTAGAATATTAAAAGTGGATAAGAATGATGTTGGACTCCATGTTACATAGTGCTATCCAAAAAAACTTATTCCTTACAATATAAGGAATAATAAAACTACTAAGGATCCTAAGATTTTTGGAGAGCTCTTTTTGTAAAATTGCACTACACGTTTTCATTAGAGCAATAATCTCAAAGTCAACTTACTTCCGCTTCTAATTAAGGACACCCTTCATGAATTTGGTATAACTAGGAATTTTCTTTAAAGGTTATACAAAAGAAATATTGATGGTTAAATTCCTATACACTTTTAGAAATTATAAGAATTGCATATCTAGATTCTACTTTAGAAGATTATAAGGAAATGTTACTGGTGGTTTTTCTACAACCTTCCTTACGACCTTCTCTTCTTTCTCCTCTAGCTTAGGTTGTTCTATCAATTTTGTGGATTCTACAAGTGCTTCTCAAGGTTTCTCTTCCTTAGACTCTCTTTCTTCATAACTACCTCCTCTAACTCCTTAACACATCTAACTTATTGGAATTTCATATAAAAATACCCTAGTAATTAAGATTAACTTTTATATTGCCTACAAGTCTTCCTTGGGCTTTATTATTGAGAGAATTAGCCAACTGGAAAAATTGATTCTTTATATTTCTAATGGCAATCATATAGGGTTTTTGTTTGGTCCCCACTTACAACATTAAGTCTTCTATAGAAGACTTTTAGTGATTATATTTGTTGTTAGTTATAACTCTTAGAGGATAGGTAGGAATATTCTTTCCAAAAATTAGTTGAGGTTTGTTATAGCTCCTTACATAAATGGATTTACTAATATTCTAATTATTACCCCCATTCCGATTAATATTATAGTGAAAATAAGGGGTGATTCATCCAACTAGGGTTGAATGTGTTAGAGTATGGGTTATTTTTTTAATTATTATTAATAACTTTTAAAGAATCTAATACAAAGTAATTTGGGTCTTTGGGTGATCCAAATGACTCATTTACTAGTATAGGTGCTCCCCTAGCTTATACTAACTCTAAGATGATCTATCTTCCTAGAAATGACACCTACTTGAGTAGTTAGGATATATAAAAAATCAAACACATATACAATATGAACATTCTTTGGAATGACTCTCTTTGAAGGCAATTGGAAATTTTTTGTGGGCATATCTTTGATTAAAGAATAAGTTTCATCAAAAGGCTTTGACATTAATGAATCTCTAGTTAAAACATCTATAATGTACCTAGTGGATCTTACTAACTTATTTAAAATGTTTGGATAATTAACCAATCTAGCAATCCATGAAGTAAAGACTTTCTAAGTAACCATTAAATATTTTCCAAAGCTTCATAGGTAGACTCACCATCTAACTATGTGAGATATGTCATATCCCTTCAAAGCATTGATATTCTAGATAAAGTGACTATGAAGTTATGGGCCAAGTCATTCTAGGTACTAATACAGCTTAGTGATATGTAATCCAACCACATTTTGGCTTTGTCTCTTAAATAAAATGCAAACAATTTAAGTCTAACCACATTATTAAAGCCTCCATTATAATTATGTTATGTACTCATTTCTAAGGAACTATTAATATGTATGTTTGGATCCTCACATGTTTTCTCCAAAATTATGAGTTTAATATCATATAGGTAACTGTAGGTTTATGTTCAAAGTTATTGGCTAAAATGTTAGTTCTAATGATTATATACTCAATGCAATATACTAAAACTCTAGTGAGTACCATCTACTAATGGGTTTGGATAATCCCTAAAATGTTTAGACGAGTCTTCTTCTTGACCTTGGTTTGCTATCATTCTTTTTATTATTTTTTAGTTTTCAAAAAAAAAAATCAATAGGTCAAACAACACTTCTCTTAGATGGTTTCTACTGTACGTTGAACAACAAAAACCATATGAAAATGAAAATAACAACACAATGTAATGAGTGATATTGTAATAATATTGAAATAAATTACACTAGTAAATACAACTAATAAAAATAAGTTTTATAACAAAAAAATGATTAATCATACAGCTAAAAATTGTGTTAATGAGAATAAAAAAGAATAAATTAGAAAATATTAAAGTAATATAAAATGAATAAAGAGATAATACACCATTATCCTTGGTAATAATATTGATAGCTTGACTTCCAGAACCCTAGCACAACATGTCAATTGTTGGTTTTGATTAGAAATTGTGGAAGTCCATTTGCTATGTCAATTAATATAAAGGTGAGTGAGAATAATTCTCACAAACATTTGGAAAATCTCAATAACATTTTATTACCACTCCTCTTAATTGCTAAAATTATCGTTTTTACAAAAATCAAGAAGTGGTGCTAATGTAAGTGAATAAGTAAGATTTTTTAGAAGAATTTTTTATACTTAAAATTCCTTAAAATTATAATACCTAAGAGTTGAAGCTTATAAGGTAAAATTCAATCCTAAGGTTCATCATATCATGAGAGAGAGCCATTTTCTAGAGAGAGAGAGTAATTTTTTAGAGAGAGCCATTTTTTAGAGAGAGAGAATTTAAAACATTTGATTTCCTGAATGTTTGGAAGTTTCACTAGTAATGTCGAAAGGCTAGTTGGCTACAACTTCTGGTGGCCGGACTTCTGCCGGTCTATTGGGAACTCCTCATCACAGTTGGACTTAAAAATCATGTTGGATTTCTAGATTAATCTAAAGATTTCCTCCAACGACCCTTTAGTGATCAAAGAACCAATTGTTGTTCCAATGAAAGGTTCATCTGCTTTGATCGGTAAAGGCAAGCAAGTTGCTTTTGATTCAAAATTGGAACCTCCGTGGTTGGCTGCCAAAATTAAATCAAATTATTTTGAGCTGTCCTCACCTGGTATGAAAATTTTTATCAACAGGTTTGGCAATATAGTTTAGGTCGATGTCTTGTCTAAGGGAGATCCTTCAGTTCAAAAATTTGATGATAACACATTTGTTGTTTTTTAAAATGCCCAAGTTAATGGATTAACTAGAAATTTTGCTCAAGGAATTGTTGGTGATTTAGGAAAGACAATCCTGAATAATCCATGGTTTAAACGCCCATACATCAAGGTGAATCAAATGGAAGAATCATTCATGTCAGAAGATGGAAAGACAGTTAAACTATATGAACTTAATATGAAAGTTTTGGGAATGAGATTCCAATTAATATAATAGCTGCGGAGTTGAGACATAAATGGGCGCAATTTAGCAAATTCAATATTACAATCCTTGGCTCAGGATGGGTGTTATGTTCCTTCTTTTCACAAGAAGCAATGGAAAATGTTGTTTTAAGTGGACCATGGTTTGTAAATTGTCATATAATTAGTCTTGACAAATAGAACCCCAATTTTTCTACTACATCCTTGAAGGGACTAACATCCCCTGTGTGGGTGAGAATGCCAATTATTCCACTCTATAGTTAGGATGAAATTACTGTTGCCAGGATTGCTTTGTTGATTGAAACATCTCTTCTAATTGATGGAGATATGTTCCATTGGGGATGAAGGGAGTTTGCTAGGTCTACGTTCATCTAGATTTAGATAAGCAATTACCATTGGGTGTTTGGGTGGATGGGCTAGATAGCCGATTCTTTTAAAAAGTGGAGTATGAGAAGACATCATCATTTTGCTTCAATTCTAGAAGGATAGGTCACTTGGGCAATTCTTTCAAGATAAACGAAGGTGTTGATTCTAGCTCAGTAAAACTTGTTATTCTAGGAAATGAATTAGGATTACCTTTGATTAGTAATCCTAAGGAAGAACTAAAGTATGGACCATAGGTTCATGTTAACAATAAGAGGAGAAGAAGGGGAAATGCTATTTATCAGAAGAAGATATATGTTGCTACTAAAAACCGTTAAACTGCTTGATTGGTTATTTATCAGAAGATAAATAAAGACGGTGATTTACCTTCATCTGTTCTAAAAGAACCTGTTACTGGTATGCAATTATGACTGGATTTTGAATCTATGCTAAACAAAGATGGTGTTGGCATTAGAAATTCTTGACGAAAAGTAATGTGATCATCATTGGAGGTTGGTAAGGATTTATCTTCTCATATATCTAATTTTCTAGTTGAAGAAAATATGTTTAAATTGTTGGAATCAGGGGCTGGAGGAGAGAAATTAGTTGAGATTTCTATGTTAAATGATTTAGTAAAGCCAACTTTAGAAGAAAGAGAAATTATCAAGCATGATACAATTATCAGTAATGCTTTAAGATCTTCTTCCCAATGTATTGATAGTAATATTGAAGATATTCCTAAGCTTATTGAGCAGGTGAGCATGGGGAATAATTGCTTGAAGAATATAAATTCAGGTACTCAAAATCTAAAACTTTTAAAGAACGTAAGTCCCTTGGCCCCACGAGCAATTCATCTAGAATTGAAAAGCCTGAGGGATTAAATAAAGGTATGAATGGGGTCCTTCCCCCTCAAAATCTAATTGACTTCCTTAGCTTTTTTAGAACTATAGAGGGGCAAATAAAAGGGAAGCATCTCTTTATGTAAAAGTGTTTGTTAAATAATGTGATGTATTTGTTGTTGTTGTTGAGACAAAAATCTACTCTTTTATTAAATATGAGATTAGTAAATTCATGGGTGATGATAGGGACTTCTACTTATATCCTTTTGATGGTTCTTTGGAGGTATTTTGGTTTTGTGGAAGTCTAACTTGGCCTCATTTTCTTTATTGGAAGCTTCACCTCAATGTGTCATTGAGGAGTTTAAAATTATCAATAAGGGAACTTGGTTGATTTCAACGGTGTATGGTAATAAAAATTTGTATAATAGAAGAAAGTTTTGGGAATGTTTAGAATTGCATTCCGACATGGAGATTCCTTCTATGGTGGGAGAAGACTACAATTGTATATTGTCATAAGAGGATAAGAGGGGAGCAAAGAAGTTCACTTGTTCTCAAGGGCCATAAGAAATGAAAGCATTCATGTCCAAAAATGATTCTCATGATATTAGACTTGTGGGACAAAAATTCACTTAGTGTAACAATAAAACCAGGAATGCTCGCATTCTGGAATGGCTTGATAGATGTCTTTTGAACTCTAAGGCATTGAATGTTTTTCATAATGCTTTGGTTAGGCACGTGACGAGGATTGCATCTGACCATTGTCCTATTCTTCTAAGATTTTTCAAAGATAATGTTCATCGAAATAGATTTTTTAGATATGAAGTTGTTTGGGCTTCATATCTAGCTTCGGTGGCCATTGTCCTTAAGTCATGGAACAAGTTTGCTGGAGGTGATGCAATGAATGTTCTCAATATTAACTTTATAAGAGTTTTGGGAGCATTACACTTTTGGAGCAAAGACAAACTAAAAAACTTGATAGAGCTGAAGGATTCACTGAAGAATGACATCTCCACTCTTCAGATAAAAGTGTTGAATCGTAAAGGATTAACCAGTAATAAACCTCTCTTATTGAGATCAAAAACTCATGAATTTAATATTACAATGGCTCATTTGAACACATGGTGGAGACAGAGAGTAAAGGTGAAGTGGATACCAGAAAATGACATGAATTCTAAATTCTAATGGAAGAAGGATTGGTAATTTTATACACCAGCTGAAGAATGACAAAGGCATTCTGGTGGAGGTGTAGATGGGAATTGAAAAGATTAGGCTTGAAATCATACACAAAAAATAGAGATATTGGGAGTGCTGCTTGGAAGGGTGGCCTCTAGTTTTGAAGATTGTAAGTGAGCTGGATTATAATCAACTAGAGATTGATTTCTCCTTTGAAGAAGTGGAATTGATAGTTAAAAACATTGGCAACAACATCTCTCCTAAATAAGATGGCATCAATTATTCTTTTATTAAAAATGATTGGGAGATAATTGTCAAAGATGTTTAGCTTGCTATCCGATAATTGGCAAAGATGTTTTGATTTCTCCTTTGAAGAACTTTTGTGGTGATATCCCTAAAGTAATGAATCCTATTGCTCCTACAAATTTTTGTCCTATCAGCCTTTGTGTATCTATCTATAAGATAATTTCCAAGATGTTCCTCTATAGGCTTTTGAAGGTGTTTCGTGGATTAATTTTGGAAGTACAAGTGGCTTTCATCAAAGGTAGATCTTTATTAGATAATGTCCTCCTAGTCCAAGAGCTATTCAATAAATTTAGATTCTCCAAACCTAAAAAAGGCTTGGTAACAATTAAATTATATATGGAGCAAGCTTACTATAGTATGGTTTGGGATACTCTAAGGAAGGTATTGGAATATTTTCGTTCTCCAATTAAATTTTTAAACCTTCTAATTGAGTGAGTTGAAGATTCAAAATTTTCTATAATGATCAATTGAAAATCTCTAAGGGGATCAATGCTAAAAGTGGATTTAGACAAGGATGCCTGTTATCTCCTTGTTAATTCTTTGCTCTCAGCTTTTGTCAAATTCTTTAAGTCATAGAGGAAAGAATTTGGGGATTAAGATTGCTTCTACTGATCCTAGAATCTCTCATCTATTGTATGTGGATGATATTTTCTTACTTTAAGAAACCAAGATCAGATTTCTAAAGAAGTTTAGAAGAATTATTTTTTATTATTGTAGTTGGATAGGGAAAAGTGTTAATATCTAAAAGTCCTCCATTTTATTTTTTAAAGCTATGAAATAGAGAAAGAAGAAAGCTATACAAAATTTATGGGGTTATAAAATAGTTAATGAACTAAACTATCTAGGCATCAAAATGATTTTGAGGAGGCTGGTATCATCGAATTTTGATGGTCTACTCGAGAAAGCTGCTAGTAAACATAACATATGGGGCAACCATTTTCTTTCTATTGTGGGTATATTGGTGTTGGCTAAATCTTTCATGCTCTCTCTACCTGTATTCTTCTCTAATCACTCTGTAGTTCCCTTGAGCATATTAAAATAATTTGACAATGCTTGTAGGAACTTTATTTGGGATATGTAAGGGGTAATCATGGATTGCACTACATTACTTAGAAAAATTTTTATAAACCATGAAATGCTGGAAGTCAAGTAATTCATTCTGTAGTTTCTATGGCTGGGCCCTTAAGAGAAAAATTTGCTTGGAGTTTTTTAAATAAACAAGAATCACTGCTTAATAATTCTTTGATTATAAAATATGGTGGTTATTTATGGGGTGCTGCTACCAAAAGTATTAGCTCAGCCACTTGGAAGATCTTGTCTAGTGGAGCAAAATATCTTCAACCAATTACTAGATGGAACATAGCTTCATGTACATATATTAATATCTTGAAAGATGTATGGATATTAGATAAAAGACTAGAAAGATGGCCGACTTTTATTACTATCTTGGATTATGATTTTCCTTTGCATGATTATTTCATAGTTGAGGAAAATTGGAATAAGGAATATCTTCAAAAAAAATTTGGAAATTTCTTAGTTTAAGTTATTTTAAAAATTCAAAATTTTCCTACTCTTGAAACTAATTGTTCTAAGATTATGAATAAGTTCTCGAGTATAAGTATTGCAGCTTTGGCATCATATACTCATTTGGTTGATCTTCCAGTCACCTTTCTCCTTGAGTGGAATGCTTTTGGTGGCTCCTATTTAATAATGAATTCCAACTCATGACTTTTTAATGTATCGAAGGCTATTGGGGCACAACTTATGTCCTAGAGGTTGTAATGAAGTGGAGAATATTGATCACGTAGCAGTGAACTGTTCAAAGCTTACTCAAGTCATTAATTTTCTTAAGACATGGGGAATTCCAATTCCTATTTTGTTTATCAATCAGGGATTATAAAACCAAATTGGAATTGTGTTCTTTGGCTAATCCTTTTATTGGAAAGGTTTATTGTTCCATGGATTATTTCTAGATTATTTCTCTTGGAATAGTAGAAATAAGATTAAGCATCGTGATCATGAGTTCGATTTAAGCTTTATAGCATCCAATGCTATCAGTTTTGCATCAATTTTGAATTGTAATCTATTTTATGGATCACTGGGATTCTAACCAACCTAATCAACTATCTTGTTCTTGGCACCCTTCTTCCACAGGATGGATTAAATTCAACCGTGATGCATCTTTATTAAAATCAAATGAAGGTGGGATTGGTGGAGTATTTAGAAACTCAAAAGGAAGATTCTTTCTTGCTTTTGGGTTTAAATGTATTCATTGGGATAGTGGAATATTGGAATTGAGGACATTTCAGTCCTTGAAGAAAACAATCTTTGAATGGATGTTGGATGCTCAAGGTATTATAATTGAAGGAGATAATTATAACATCATCAAATATTTGTAGAGCTTGATGGATACTACAGTACAAAGTGTAGATAATGAAGAATGGGAGGACTTCTCCTTCTTAGAAGGCTTTGGGAAGTTTTTATTTTATTTTTCTAATAAAATTGTAATAAGTTAGCCGATTATTGCGCTAACCTTACTTTATTGGGTGATTTTTTCTAGGATGATTTGAGTTATAATAAGATTCCTGGTTCCTTTCTTCTCTTGTTAAAGGTGGATTGTGATAGAATTTCTATCACTTAGTAGGTTGTAATTGTTATCTTTTTTATTAATGCAATTTGCATTTCCTCATAACAAAAAAAAAAACAAATAAAGAGTTCAAGCTTATAAAGATTGATTTTCTATTTAATTATTATCGATCAAACCATGTGTAACTCCTCATCTCTGTCGAGCACGTTGGAGTTTTTATCAAAGATTCACTTCACTATATTTATTCTATCTCTTTAATGATCGTAAGGTTATGTCCACCATAAAACTATATAGGGTAGAAACCTATTCTAACTCCACTAATAAATTTCATTATGTTACCATCGAGGACTTAGATTACACTAGGAACTAGAAACAATGTTGAATTTTTCAAAATCTTGATAATTTAACCTATGCAAAAATTATTTTCAACTTATCATAAGCCCAAAAAGAAATTTTAGCCAAACATCATAATTGAAATAAGAAAAGTAAACTTCATTCAATTTAAAACACAAGTATAAGATAAAAGTAAAGGAAAGATAAAGCCTGCATTATCTTGTAAACATAGCTACAAGCTCTCCTTGCTATTCATTCTATTTTACTTAACTTATTCATACTTCCTTCCTTCCATTAGACTCAACATAAGACTAATCACCATTTTAAAATATGCAGGCCCTCCTAAAATTTTATCATGCTAATTATATTTAAGTCTCTAAATTAACACTGGCACGATAGTGTTCCCATTTTAAACTAAAGTTGTGGTGCTAATACTACCCTTTGTTATGGGAATTGGCTTAATAAACGTGTTTCCTCCTAATAATAACTTAATAAACTGCTCCACCATGACACTTAGGGAATTTAGCATTATGGATCCTAGTATAATGTTGTGGGGATTATGGCATTAACATATTGTAGCGATTCGATAAGACTGCTTAGTTTACACTTTGTGGATCCTTTTTATTTAATTTCAGCTTGATTTTAGGCTTGAATGCCACAATGCTAAAAATTTTGGCAATATGACGAAAGGTGTTTTTTTTAGTTTTTAAGCACTTTATGTAAATTATACTTTATAAAATCATCGAGTGAGGCAATTTTAAATGAAAAGAGGACAATATAAAACATTAAAAAAAATTCACTAACATTAAAATTCACAAATCCATAATAAATTTATTAAACCTAACCAATTCTTCAAAAATTTTAAAAAATTTTATGTAATATAAATTTAATGAGCAAGGTTTTAAAATTTAATAGAATCCTAAAATTTAATTTTTGAACCTCCTATAAAATCTCAAATTTGGAGGGCAAGGTTACTAGCTCTCCCAAATTTAATCATAATTAGAATTCATTTGTCTTTCAAATAAACAATTTTTAATTTTTTTGATAATCTTTCTAAAATTTAAATCTTCATAAAATCTAAAAATTATTTTCATTGAAAATAAAAATATCTTAAAAAATCATAAGAATTTTCAAACTTTTTATGAAATTGAATTTTAACAAGCTAGCTTGTGAAATCAATAAATCCAAATCAAAATAAAAAAATGTTAAAACTCCAAAATTAACTCCTGAAAAGAAAATTTTCAAATAAAAAAAATTATGATAAAAATAAGGAAGACCCTATAATCTTAGTAGATATATTGCTATTATATATTCTTATAGCTTGATATGTTAAGAAGATAGGGTTGAAAATTTCAAAATCTTTTTAAAATTTTTTTTCCTATCTTATTAATTATATTTCAATTGCATATTTTATAGCTTGATATATGCTTATTAGGATAGGTTCCTGAAATTTAAATTTTCAAGTAAAAGTCTTTTAAAAAATTCTTCTCTTTAATAAATATATTATAATTACACAATTTACATGCTAGGTTGTGAAATAAAAAATATTTTAATTACATATTTTTATAACATGATAGTTTTATTAGGGTAGGGTCTTAAATTTAAATACTAGAATAAAAAATTTCAAAATTTCTTACATATCCTAAGAATTACACTATAGTTATATAAACTTGGAACTTGATATGTTTGTTAGAATAGGGCCACAAAAATTAAAATCTTTAAGATCATTATCTTATTTCACCCTTCCCTTCCATAAAAAAATATATTGTAGCTACATACTTTGGTTACTTGGCATGTTTACTGGAATTGGGACCTAAACTATTATTTCTAAAATCATTTTTTTTATTTCTATTCAATCCTGTACAAAAAATTGTTTTTACGTGCTCTTGTAGCTTAACATGTCTAATAGGACATGGTTTTAAACTTCAAATCAAAATTATAACCTTTTTCAAAATTTCATCCCCATCCTAAATCTATTGCAATTACATACTTTTATAACCTAATATGTTACTAGAATAGGATCCAAAAAAAATTAAAAATATATATAACATAATAATTATTATTATTATTAAAAGTTATTGTAGCTTGACATGTTTACTAGAATAGGATCCAAAAAATAAAAGTTTTAAAATTAAAAGCATTTTAAAAAATTGTTCCATCTTCTAATAAATGTATGGTAGTTACATAATCATATAGCTTGATATATTCGCTAGGTATTTTTTTTTTTAGAAAATCAACTAGCTTGAATTAAAAAAAAAAAATCAAACTATTACAAAATAGAATCTGATTCCTTCTTTAACAATTACAAAAAAGGAGAAATCTTATTGGAAGAAAAATCATCTCAAAAAAAGTCACACAAAAGACAATAATTAGCACATAAATTTGCCAATTTATTACCATCTCTATTACCCAATGAAAAACTACATAATTAAATTCATTTAAGAAATGTAGATCTTCCTTCCAATTGCTGCAAAAATCTTGTAAGAATCTGATGATGTTCTGGTTGTCACCTTCAATAATTAGTCCTTTGTAAGAACCCAATCAATTAATCCTGAATTCTTTTAGGATCTTTCTTGCCAAAAGTTTTAGATATGTTCGCTAGGTTGGGGTCTCAAAATTAAAAAAAAAAAAATGAAATTTATTTCCAAATTTTGCCCATCTTTAACAAATATATTGCAACAACATATCCTTGTAGCTTGATATGTTTGCTAGGGTAGAGTCCAAAATTTAAATCACAAAACCAACAATTTCCATTTAGCTAAAAAATATATTTTACTTGCATTTCTTTATTACTTTGTTATATTTATTAAGATAGGAACAAGAATTTAAAACTGCAATAATGATTCTCAAACAAAAATCATCTCTTTTTCCAAGCATACATATTATAATTACATAATTTTGTAGCTAAATGCGTGATTAAGGAATGGGTCACAAAATTTGTAATTCAAATACAAATAATATATTTATCATGATAGTATAGTTACATATATTTCTAACTTGATGTGTGTGGTAGGATATAGTTAAATTCTTCAAAAATTTAATTATTTCCAAAAAATATTTCCTATTTCCTAACATCCATATTCTAATCACAGTAATTTATAACTTGAAATGCATGATAGGAAAGGATCCAAGTTCTAAATCCTTAAAATCCTAAAAAATTTTATCCTAAAATCTTCTTCTAACCTAAAATATATTGCAAATAGATTTTTTGTATCTTGATTTATGTGGTAGGGTAAGGTTCAAATAGAAAAGCTTCAAAAATCTAAATCATACATAAAAAATCTCCCATATGCCCTAACAAACCTTTTACAATTATATTTTCTTATAGCTTTATATATTTTCTAGGGCATAATTACAAGTTTCTAGGCAAGTAGATTTTTAGAATTAGAATATTATATAGGAAAACTATAAATTCAAATGTTTGATATAAAGCTACTTGTAATTTCAAGAAACATGGTGTGAAATAATTTTTTTTCCTTCTAGATAGCCCTAACTTAGCCCTAGAAAAATACTAGATGTTTAATAGAAGTTTTCTTAATTTTGGCCAAGGCTTTGAGAATTTGTTTGTGACCATTAACAAACTAATATTTACCTCAATCGAACTCATTGTAATGGATGTATACCATATTTGAATTTTCCTTAGGATGTAAGGCACCAAATATTGTATCAGTATTTAGGCCCTTAGTATTTTTTAGAATTAGGAAACCAATACTACTATCATGGATAAGAAATAAAAAGATTGGTCGTGATTTTAAATCTATTTCGAATTCTTCTAAGAGGGTGGGTGGGAGCCCTCTCATTTTTCAAGCTGTGGAAGACTTTAGTGATATGATCTTAAACTCTAATTTGCATGATATTTGTTTTACTAGCTATGCTTTTACATGGAATCATGCTACTATGTGGCAACACTTATATCATGTTCTTTTTAATAACAGTTGGATTTCTAATTTTCTTTGTACTCATATTAAGCATTTATCTAGAACCCTGCTTTTAAATATTTCTACGTAGCATAATAGTATTCACTCTCCTTTTGGATTTTAAAACACTTGGCTTCTTTGTGAAACTTTTCTTAACATTATTCATACCATTAGCTTGCCCTTTTATTTTCTTCTGATAATATTTTTGGTACGATAAGATTTTAGTTTATACTCAAAAGGCTTAAATAAAAATTGAACTGATGGAATAAATTATTGTTCAAGAACTTATTTCTGAATATTGCGTATATTGAGAATCAAGTCACTTTTATTGACAATAAATATGATTGACCCTACTGTGGAGAACCTTTTCTTTATTGAATGAGTAAAAAAATGTTTTATTTAAACTTCAACTGCAAGAAGTCTTTTGGAGACAAAAGTCTGCTTCTAATATTTGTTGTGGAGGGAGATAGGAATACTAAATTTTTTCATAATTTTACCAATTATAAGAAAGTTGCCAATTTTATTCATAAAAGTATTATTCCTGATGGGCCTCACATTGATTCTCCTAATTTAATTTATGAATCTAGTATTTATTATTTTAAGAATATGTTTCATAAAGATTTTAATCTGGTGTTGGATGTGGACATTTCTTTCATTTCTTGTATTATTTCTGATGAGGATAACAATATGCTTACTAAAATTCCTTCAACTAAAAAAATTTTGGTGATTATTAAAGATGTGGGCACTAAATCTGTTGCTGGTCCTTATAGTTTTATGTCTAAATTTTTTTAGAAAACATGGCATATTATTTAAGAGGATTTTGTCAATTTTTTCATTTATATCTTTAAGGGCAATACTTATCCTAAGTTTTTTACTTCCACTACTAATTTTCTTATTACCAAAAGTAATGTCACTAACTTTCGGGGTGATTTTCGGCCAATCAGCCTTTGCTCTTTTTTCAACAAGCTCTTTGCCAAGTTGATGATGAATAGATTAGCTTTAACTCTTCCTTAAATTATCTCTTTAGAATAAACTATTTTTTATTAAAGATTGTTCTATTTTTTATAATGTTTTATTGGCCCAAGAATTAGTCCATGATTTGCAGGCTAAAAATGCTGTTGGTAATGCCATCTCAAAAATTAATATTACCGAAGCTTATGGCAACATCAATTGTGCTTTTCTTTATACCATGCGTAAGGTTTTTGGTTTCGGAAATAGTTTTATCAAAATCATCAAGACTTATTTTGAATTTTTATTAATCGTAAGAATCATGGTTTTTTAATTTCTACCCAAGGGCTCTAGTAGGGGGATCCTTTATCCCCTTCTTTGTTTATTTGACTGGTGAATTTTTTTTTTAATAGGCCTTAATGATATTTTCAGGAAACATCCCACTTTATAGTACTAGACTTTGGTGGTTATACTTATTTAACATTAGAGTTTTACTGATGATTTTATAATTTTTTCTGACAGTTCCAAAAAAAGGCTTAACATTCTTTTAAATTTCTTCATTAATTCCAAACTTCTAGTGGTTTAATGTTTAATCCGCATAAAAGTTGCTTTATTACTACTAAGTCTATTTCTAGTCAAAGGATCATTTAAATTCAAAAAAAATTGGCTTTATGCACAAGCATTTACCACTCAATTATTTTGGCACTCCCCTTTTTAAGGGTACGAAGAGATCACATTTATTTGGAGACATTCTTTCTACTTTTAAAAAAGCTTTGTACTTAGGTTTTTAATTCTCTTACTTTTGGTTGTAGATTGTTATTATTAAGTGTGTCTTGTCTTCTATTCCTATCTATTTTTTTGATATGCTTTATCCCACTATGAATATTTATAGTAGGCTTGAAAGAATTTTCAACAAGTTTTTTTGGGAGATAAGGAGGCAAAGTTGGCTAGTTGTTGGGCTTCCTAGAATAACTGCTCTAGTGTTTAAGGTCAAGCTAAGCTTGGCTTTAAAAGTTTAAATGTCACGGCTGTTGGTTTTCCATATAAACTTTAGTTTTATTTTAGGACTAAGAAAAGCCTTTAGGCTAAGTTCATGGCAGCTAAGTACTGTGTTGGCAAGCATCCTCTCATGGGTTTTTTTAAAAAAGGGGACCCTTTTAGTTGGAAGAGATTATGTTCCATTAAATGGGAAGATATGAATTTTATTCAATGGGGCTTGTGTTTGGGAGACATCTTTTTTTGGCAAGACAATTGGTTGGGGTTCTCCTCTATTAATAATTTGCTTATTAATCATTCTACTTGTGCTTGGAAAGTTTCTTATTTTATTCATGATGGTATGTGGAATGTGGATTATCTTTCTGAGATGGTGCCTATTTTTGTCATTAATCTTATTCTGAAAGTACCCTTCCAAATTGATAAGATGGACTACATTTTGTTCAATAAGTCTTTTGATGGGTGTTTTAATTTCTATAAAGTTTTGAATTCCATTAGGAACTCACATGAAAAATCTCATATTTTCTCTTCCATTTTGTATAAAGGTATTCCAGTATCATATTCTATTCTTTCTTGGAGAATTTTGAATAATTACATTCAAGTGAAACTTTTTTAATC
Source organism: Dendrobium catenatum (assembly GCF_001605985.2). Taxonomy (NCBI): domain Eukaryota; kingdom Viridiplantae; phylum Streptophyta; class Magnoliopsida; order Asparagales; family Orchidaceae; genus Dendrobium; species Dendrobium catenatum. Next base: position 77,796 of record NW_021377548.1, read on the forward strand.
AAGAGGGGTTAAAATATTATTTCCAAATGTCAATGCTGTTTTTTTTTTTAAGAAGAAGCAATAAATGCGTTGAAAACTAAAAATGGTAAGAACCATCTACACAATGCTACCTATGATTCCTCCTTTAATAACTCCACAAAGGAAGGAGGAACCTTATTCAACCCTATATCCTCCCAACAAAATGAAGCAAAAATTGCATAGTTAGCACATAAATCCTCTAACTTATTACCCCTCCTTTCTATACAATTAAAAATGAGATAATTAAAATCTCTAACAAAAGAAATATCTTCAAGATCTTTTCCACCTCTTATATATGAATTTTGTATGAACTTGATAACATTGGCATTTTCACCTTCAATAATGATGCCTTTATACTCCAACATCCAATCTTTAGTCACCTCTTTAATTGTATTTATAGCTAGATGCTCCAAATATGCTATATCCCAATGGACACAAGCTTTCCCAAAAGCCAAAAGAAATCTTTCTTTATGATCTCTGAATACACCACCTACCCCACCTTTGTAGGACGGTAATAAGGATGCATCTACATTTACTTTAAGAGCTGATTGACATCCAACCATCCTGAATTGTTCCATTTAATAGCATTACACACAACTGCATAGTTGACAAATTCAGTTTCTATAAAGACTGCAATTCTCTCCTTTTTTCCATGGACCAACTCAGTCCTTCCCTTCCAAGTTAAATAAACAGTATTTCAGAATAAATTCAGCAAAAAAGTTTTTTGTTTAATCATCCAATTCCAACTATCTTCAAAGCAGGTGAAGTGGAATCATGAAAATGTATTGATTTCACTTGGCGAATTTAAATCATGTTTTTGCTAATGGTCCCATTGCTATGAATGTCTGGTTATTTTTTATAATTTGTTTTATAATCCATTTTGTAATGAGTTTTATAAAATTAAAAGTAGTATTCATGATTAGTTTGTGTCTTCTAAAGGTAACATTAGTATTATTCTTCCTGTTATTATTTGTTGGTTTCTTTGGAAAAGTAGAAATGATTCCATATATGATAACATTATCATGAATGCTTTGGGTATTATTTTTAAAATTAAGGATAAAGTGAGAAAGTTATATTTGGCCAATTCGAATAATGAGAGTAATTTTAATTCTTGCTTTAAAATTGCTGAGTTTTTTTATATTAATATTTCTTCTAATAACCATAATCATAAATATGCTATTCTTAAATCGATGAAACCTCCCTTTGGTTGTCATAAACTCAATATTGGTGGTTATTTAAAAACTTTGATTGCTGGTTGTGGTGGGCTTATCCGTGATTATAATTGGGATATTACTGTGGCTTTTGTGGGTCCCTCCCCTTTTAAAAATTCCTTTATAGCTGAACTTAAAGCTTTAAATGGTGTTCAATTATTTCTTTCTTTAGGGATTACTAGTATTTTGATCTAAGTTGATTCCATGCTTATGATTAATTATATTAATGGTATTGTAAATGCCAATCTCTCTTATTTTTACATTATCAAGGAAATTCAACAGTTTCTTTCTCTCATCACCTATTCTATTTCTCATGTTTACAGTGAAGGCAATTTGTCTATTGATTTTTTAGCTAGCAAGGGTTGTAGTTATTGGAATTTGTGGATTACATGGGAACTTCTATTCCTGGCAAACTTGTGGGCTTGGCTAGACATGACCATAAGGGTCTTCCTTATATTAGAAGCTACTAATTTGTTGAGGGTGATTTGTTTTAGTTTTATTTTTCTTATGAGTTGTGTTTGTTTTAATAGGTTGTTTTGGCCTTTGGGGCCTTTGGCCCTTTTGATCAAGCGATTTATGAAGTATGGCAATTGATTGCAATCTAGTAGATCTAAACCTCTGGCTCCTTTGTTGCTCATTTGATCCTCCTCTTCATAGAGGATTATGTGAATGGATGGGGTACTTAATTGGTATTTTGGAATTTATGTTCGAATGCTATAGGATCAATTCTAGGAGTTCTAATTTTGTTGACTAGTGTGTTGGGCTATAGTATTTGGATTATTTATGGTGTTGTTTATTTGTTTACATCCTTTTTTTTTTCTACTTAACAACTGGAGGTGGATTTTGCTAGATCTTCATGATTTTTGTTAACTTGTATGTGTTATTTTGGTTTCTTCTCATCTTTGGTTGATCATTTTTTTGTTCCCTAATTTCTTCTGGTATAAATTTTTGTGGTCCACTTATTTTTGTTGGTGGACTTGGCATATTGTTCGTGTTATGTTCCTAAGCTTCTATGGCATCATTTCCATTTTGGCTAACTTCTCCTTGATGGCGAGCTTTCGATTGGGTTTTTGTTGTCTTCATGTGGCTAGCAACTATCTTATCCTTTATATGTGGGATTTTGCTGGCCTTCACTTCCCGTCGGCTTGGCTGGATCTCTTGGATTATTCTCTTAATGATTTTTTTATCTTCTTTTCTCATTTGTTTCATGGGTTACGGACGTCTCTTTTTGGTTATTTGAGTATGAACTCTATCATGACATGGTTGTGTTAGTTAAGGTATTCAGGTTTGGTGGGCCTATATTATTCTATTTCTATGGTTTAAGGTTATTTATTAAAACTATTTATAAGGATTGTTGGAATGAATTCAATATCTTTATGCCCCTCAAAGTTGCTCATCTGCATTATTATATTTTCTTCAAATTATTGTATTTCTTTTAACTTTTTTCCTATTAAAACTATTAGTATTATTTTCCTATTTTTTGTTATTAACATTGTCTTTGCAGGCCTTTTTTGAAATTTTTTAGAGATTTATTCTCTTTTTGTGTAGGGTCAATTTTTGCTAAGGAAGAATGAGCTGATTGAGTATAATCTTTCCTTCTCCTTTTGGGATAATGGTTTTGGCCATTGTAGAATGCTATTAGGTACTCTTGTACTTCTGCTTAGTAAGGGCATCGGGATCATAGGTTCTTTTTTGCTTCTCTTTATAGCTCTTTTGAGCAGTAGCGAGCTGGATGTCCTTTAAGGATCTTGTAATCTTTTTTAATTATCAACGCATAGGCCCGGTGGTGGATTCCCCCCCCCCCCCTCCAAAAAAAAAGGATAAGAAATAAGACGAACTATTATTTTCAATGTGTTAGTTCCTAGACTTACTTTTAGAAACTTTTAGATTTGTTCTACTTCAACCTCTAGGCTAATGAGCAAAATCTAAAGAGGCAATAAGAACTTTCACATTAGGTACCACATGAAAAAAAGAGATGCTTGATTTATGATTAGGAAATGATTCCAGTAAGACTGAATGGTGAGCCTGAGTTAATAACTACCTATCCACATTTAAGTGGAAAAATATTCTAACCTCTATCTATAATTCACAGATATGAGGATGTAATAGTGTTAGTTTTTTCACCATCTAGGAAACTAGATTAAGAAATGAAGAAAAATAATTGTGGAAAAAAAAGAAAATTTTCAAAAGTTTAATGAAATGTATTGCATAAAAATGCGAACCTTAGTAAGGCTGAAGAAAATTTTCATTAAAATATTAAAGGAATCATCTATAAAAGAGTTGAGAGTGAAATTTTAGAAGATGATGAGATCAAGTCTAATATTGTTTTACCCAGTTTAGGTGCAAAGAAAGTCATTTTTGGGTCATCTTACCAAACGTATGTTACGGATCTATTTTCATGGATTATGATTTTGATGATAGCAAACACTCATATTGCAAATACTCTTATTTCTCTACGATTGTCTTATTTACTGACATTGTAGGTCCACAAGATCAAACTGTAATTTAAAACCAGCTCAAGATTGGGTAGACTAGGTCTGAGTCAATTTGTAACCCTTTTCCTTTCTTGAGTCTATTGTATGTGGTGTGGCTCCTAATGCTTTGTAACTTGGAAGATTCTCTGACTGTTCCCAAAAGGTTGCTTTTTTTGGTAACATCATCCGGGATGATATTTATATCATCCTAGATGATCGGTTCAAAAGCATAAAACCTGATTAGGGCATCCTCATTAAAGCAGCCGTCGTTTTGCAAAAACATCATCCTGGACGATTTTGTATCAGCAAAGACGATAGGCACAAAACAAAAAGAATCTACTGCCAGATCTATTTAGGAATTAATTATTTATAGACATCATCCAGGGGATCGTCCAGGATGATCTAGGAATAATTTTTTTCCAAAATTAATCTGGCATTTAAGGAAAGTAATTATGACTTGATTGGATGACTAAATCATCCTGGATGATCACAGGATCGTCCGGGCCGATACGCTGGATGATTGGACATGATAGCTCTTTTCGGGGTGATGTTCAGGATGATATTCCATGATTTATACCGATCATCGAGAATGATATATTATCATCCTGGATGATATGACCAAATTTCTTCTAATCGTTTCAAATCATCCCGGCTGAAATAGCTAAAATTATACTAATCGTACAAGACAATATTTATATCATTCTTGATGATAAAGTTGGAAACTTGCATTAATGAGCTTATTTTGAGATCTTCTATTTAAGCTATGATATGACACTTGGTAAGTGTCTTTGGCAGCCATTGTAGCTTCATTCTTTTGAGAGAAACTTGAAGAGAGAGCTTGAAAGGGAGTGAGTAACGGGTGAAGTCTAAGAGAGGGAGAAGATCCTGTGAGGGGGCCCTAAAGGGAGTGTGGAGGGGGATTCCACAAGGTTTCTTTGGCAGGCATGCACCTTAATACCGTTGGATTCAAGGCTTTTCTTGAGAGAAGTTCACCAAAGAAGAAGATCTCTTTGGTGTCAAAGGACCCGGCGACTCTGTCGCACCGGGGAAGGTGGAATTGATTTTGTAAGGGCTTCTTCACCAAGCTGTGGGGACTAAAGGAGAGACACTTAGTTTAGTGCAATACTTGGAGGGTGCCTCCAAGGAGTGGACGTAGGTCAAGGTTTGACCGAACCACTATAAATCTGGTGTGTTCTTTCCTTTATTACTTCCGCATTTAATTTTTGCATTTGGTTTTCTTTGTGGTGATATTGGTTTTGATTTGTGGTTTGATTGAATGATATTTTTTACCAATTCACCTCTCTCTCTTAATTAGCTTTGGGCCAGTTTATAGGGCCTAACATTTCTAATGAACTTTCAAGTGGTATCAAAGCAGTATTCATAAAATCTAGATTTTTAAAAGCTTTTGAATTTTTGATCCATGACTAATTTTTGTAATCGTAATATTACGGAAGGTTATTCAATCACGTGACCCCCTTTATTTGAAAATATTACATTTGATTTTTGGAAGATTCGCATGTCTATGTTTTTACAATCAATTGATTTTCGTATGTGGCATATGATTTTAACTGGTTATTCTATATCGTCTTGTATTTTAGATGGAGTTAAAACTGATATTCCTTTTAATCAATAGAACAAAGAAATACAACTCAATGCTCAATTGAATGCAAAATCATTAAATTGCTTTTTCTATGCTTGAAATTCTAAAGATTTTATATTGGTATTTACGTGAACTACTGATAAGGAAGTTTGGGATAAACTACACACCATATACGAAGGCACTTGTGAAATCAAGTAATCCAAGTTGAATATGTTAATGCATGATTATGAAATATTTTCCATGAAATCTTATGAGACGATCTTAGACATGTATACTAGGTTTATTCAAATTGTGACATCAATGCATGCTTTTGGAAAAGAATTTTAAAATTTTGAAAAAGTTAACAAAATTCTTCGTTATCTACTAGATAAGTTTGATGCAAAAATAATTGCTATTTATGAATCAAAATATTTTAATAAATATTCTATTGATAATTTGATTGGCTAACTCATTGCCTACGAGCAAGGTTTGGGTCAAAGATTTTTGGATCTAGGTGAAACGAATGTTCTAAAAGCTGAAGATACAGAAAAAGATAAATTAGTTGGTGACGAATGCAATGACTTGTCAAGCAAATCAAAAAGCTCACCAAAGCATAAGCATCAATAAAAGTGGAATAAAGGTTAAAATGGTAAGGATGTTAATATTTCTTCTGATGCTATTTGTATTCATTGTAGGAAGTCTGGACATATGAAAAATCAGTGCCTTAATTTAAGAATTCTTTCAGCGAAAGAAAAGGGTAAAGAGAAGCAAATTTTAAACTGGGGAAATAATGAAAAGAAAAAAATCTCCTGGGCAGACCTGGTTTCGGAAGCATCGGACCAGGAGAAAGATAATGGTTAAAAGCCTTATTTATGTGTTTCTATTGTGTTTTATTTTTAGTTATTTTCTTTTTTTTTTATTTTGTGTTTTTGTCTTTGTTTATTCTTTGATTATTTCGTGAAATTTTTTTCTGATCAACACACACATTCACTTTTCTAAAAACGAAAAATCTACTTCATATTTTTTCTTGAAATCTTTGGTAAGTTGTGATTGACTTCTCTAAAAATAGTCAAAGGAAGAAAACTCATATTTTTTACTCTCAATCTCTGTTTCCTAAAAGAAATTATTATACTTTTAATTTAAAAACTTTTTCAAATTTTAAATTAGTCTTTGAAACTAAAATTTTTTATCTCCTTACATTTTATTTATCGTATAGGGATCTTTTGTAAGTTGTTGAATCTAACTCATAATTTTCTTAATAAAGAATTTGCTTTATCAATAGGATGGATTTACTTTTGTTTTTAAGATTATAGAAAGGTAGCATATTAAAAAAAAATATAGTGGCCAATGATGTCAAATCAAAAGATGCGTAATGACGCCAAATTGAGACAGATACACAAAGTGTATAAAAAAAAAAGACGCGCAAACTGCACCAAAAAACTGCGAAGAGGCATCAAAATGAGCCCACAAAATTTAAGGCTTACCATTCTTGTACTTCTTAAAGCTTAAGAAAACCCTTGATACTTTCGATTCTTGAGTTTGAAAATCTTGATTCATGATTCAACAATTTATGCATTGATCTTCAATTAGATATATTTTATGGAAGGAGTTTTAAAAAATGACCGTTTCTTTCTCTAATTTATTCCTTAATTTAAATATTGAATTAAAAAGTTTTTGAGCCTTTTTAAAACAACTTGAGTTTGGATTATCAAATTCTGAATTTCTAACCTTTATTGGGCTATGCGTTGTCAACACAATTCGACTAAATTTTTGATTAAAACCAAGAGGTAACTTTCTTATTTTAAGAATATTTGTTTTGTTCACTTGATTAGGAATCATTTTGTTTCCTTAATTATTTGTGCCTCTTTTCTTTTTGATATTGTCAAAGGGGGAGAACGTACTGTTGAATTTGTATCCTTTTTCTTTCAAAAAATTATAAACCACAAAAATATTCTTTATCTCCACTATTTTTAAAGTTTTATTCTAGTGAGGGGGAGATTAGGAGAAAATGTTTTCATCTTTGCAAATTAAAAATTGCAATGTTTGCCATCTTCAAAAAGGGGGAGATTGTTGCGGATCTATTTTCATGGATTATGATTTTAATGATAGCAAACACTCTTATTGCAAATACTCTTATTTCTTTACAACTGCCTTATTTACTGACATTGAAGGTCCACAAGATCTGACAGTAATTTGAAACCAACTCAAGATTGGGTGGACTAGTTCTGAGTTAATTTGTAACCCTTTTCCTTTCTTGAGTCTATTGTATGTGGTGTGGCTTCTGATGCTTTGAAACTTGGAAGATCCTCTGACTGTTCCCTAAAGTTTACTATTTTTGGTAACATCGTTCGGGGTGATATTTACATCATCCTAGACGATCGGTTCAAAAGCAGAAACCCTGATTAAGGCATCCTCATTAAAGCAACCGACATTTGTCAAAAACATCGACCTGGATGATTTTATATCGGCCAGGATGATAGGCTTAAAAAAGAAAGAATCTGCTGCTAGATCTATTTAGGAATTATGTATTTTTGGACATCATCCAGGGGATCATCGAGGATTATAAAATATCATCCAGGATGATCCAGGACATTTTTTTCCAAAAATAATATGGCATTTAAGTAAAGCAAATATGACTTGATTGGATGATCAAATCATCCTTGACAATCGCAGGATCATTCGGGTCGATACGCTGGATGATTGGACATCAAACAGCTCTTCTTTAGGGCAAAGTTCAGGATGATATTCCATAATTTATACTGATCATCCAGAATGTTATATTACCATCATGGATGATATGAATAAGTTTCTTCTGATCGTCTCAAATCATCCCGGCTGATTGGGCTTAAATTATACTATTTATATAGGATGATATTTTTGTCATCCTGGATAATAAAGTTGATAACTTGCATTAATGAGCTCGTTTTGAGATCTTCTATTTAAGCTATGACATAACACTTGGTAAGTATCTTTGTCAGCCATTATAGCTTCGTTCTTTTGGGGGAAACTTGAAGAGAGAGCTTGAAAGGGAGTGAGGAACGGGTGAAGTATGAGAGAGGGAGAAGATCCTATGAGGGGGGACTCAAGGGAGTGTGGAGGGGGATTCCACACGGTTGCTCCAGCAGGCTTGCACCTTAATATCATCAGATTCAATGCTTGTCTTGAGGGAAGTTCACAAAGAAGAAGATCTCTTTAGTGTCAAAGGACCCGATGACTCCGCCGCACTGGGGAAGGTGGAAGTGATTTTGTAAGGGCTTCTCAGCCTAACTGTGGGGTCTAAAGGAGAGACACTTAGTTTAGTGCAATACTTGGAGGGTGCCTCCAAGGAGTGGACATAGGTAAAGATTTGACCGAACCACTATAAATCTGGTGTGTTCTTTCCTTTATTACTTCCGCATTTAGTTTCAGCATTTGGTTTTCTTTGTGGTGATATTGGTTTTGATTTGTGTTTTGATTGAAAGATATTTTTTACCAATTCACCTCTCTCTCTTAATTAGATTTGGGCCAGTTCAGAGGGCCTAACATCCCTAACGAACTTTCAACGTACAGTTACTTATGTATATTAGAAAACTTTAAGAGTAGTTACCTAAAATTTAAATATTATTATAGTAGTTGGTGGGCAGTTCAAACAAGGAACTAAAAATCCTCTGGCTATGAGATCTTCACCTTAGGTGAGTTAGAGAGTGTCTTGTATGATGATGATAATTATAACATTTAATATACCTTCTATATTTGAAAAAGATCTTATAAGAAACAATTTCATAATATTTATCATTTGCATGAGGATGGCTTATCCTTAACTTCCCATCCTAAGATGTAGTGCTTGATTTCTCCAATTAAACCTTCTCACATGTTGAGTGAAAAAAGGATGTGGCAACCCAAATTGTAAAGCCCGCCTCTTATTTTGATAGAAGTCTCTATAAATCATATAATAGAGGAAGAGAAAAGGATGGAAAATAGATAGCTAGAGTAATAAAAGTTTTAGAGAATAGATAGAAATAATGGCTTGCATGGAATCTTTACAATCACATGAGACTCTACCTTAGTGGGCATAGATTAAATGAATTTAACTCGAGCCTATTAATGCGGTGGTCAAGAAAAGAGAGTTGCTTATTATGGAAACAAATAGCTAGTTGTAGAAGATTTTTGAAATACATGGAATGAAAAATACATAAATAATAAATTGATCTACATGATAAGTAGGCCATAGCAATTCCATAGAGACCATATTTATTTGAAGGGGTCGATCTTATGCTTAAGAATACAACATAGATCAGTATCCAAAGTGATTTATTCTACATTTTGTTTAATTCATATAAGTAATCAACATTAAAACATTTCACATTTTATGGCCACTTGTTGCAATGTCTGGGGTAGTGATGCACTAACATATAGATAGTTTATTAGTAATCCTATAAGGTTATTGTTCAATTGGTATGCAAAGCTCCAAAAAATTTCAATTCAAAAATTTATTAATATGAAAGGTATTGTTAATAAAATAATTCATTAGACCAAAACTTCATATCATCATTGGAGATTTATTTGTCGTAAAATAGAATTCAAAGGAGTTGCTGGAAGATTATATTATGAGGTAGAGGAATTTTAGAATGAAATATGAGCTTCAATTTAAAGACTAACAGGTAATTGAGATACTTCTAAAAACTTCTCATGAACTAGTGGTGTTCATTTTGAAAGGATTCAACATTATGAAATTTAAAATGTTGCTTAATAAGGCCTCTAATCATTAGGAGGAAGATTCCAAATTGACTTTTTGAAAAGATTAATTGACAACTAAATATGAAACCCTAGAAAGTAATGCAAATGAAATTTGCATCAATTTTGAAGATAAAAAATAGAAAATATCCAATTGATCTTCATTTTAAAAATTCTTTAGCACAACCCCAATAGTTGTGTACATAAAAGTAGTATCAACAAATATAAGGAAGTTAATTGGTAGCTCCTTTTGGAGAAAGAATATGGCAACACAAGAGGAGGAGGCGTAAATTGGGTTGTATACAAAAAGAAAGGTAATTTTAAATATTATTTAATTTTATCTTGTAAAAAATTTAGTGATGTGATTGAGATAGAAGTTTGATAAGATAAGTTACAATAGAGAGTGCATAATGGAAAATAACACACAAGGATTTTTATGTGGTTCGGCCCATCTGGTCTTCATGAATTACTAGTAAAACCCTAGGCTAGGATTCAACTAAAAATCAAAACATGTTACAATACATGTATCTTCTATATGACCTTTGCATAGTTAAAGCACAAACAAAAAGCTACAATGTAATTTTTAATATACTATCTAGTTTAAGCAAAGAAGTGATATGAAAATATTTTCACTTTTCTTCCCATGAAAAGAAGAATGATAATTGTAGAAAATAAAATAATGAAAATACTATTTTTAGTGACAAGAATTAAAGCACCAAAAGTTTCAAATGGAAAATCTAAATAAGGTGACAAATAGGGTGTTGACTAGGTAACCTAGTTTTCACCAAATAAACCTCCAACAGTTAACTTTTTTATTTTTTTTATAAAATTTAAGAAAATGATTTAAAATACTAATATTATGAGAATGCTATAAAAAATAACACCAAAAAAAAAAATTAAAGCAAAGGTACCAAACAAGTTAAAATTAGTTGAAAAAATTGGCACTTAAAAATCAAAACTAATTAACAACATAACTTGTGATTATGCATGATATTATTGGATTTTGTATTCGAAAATTATATGAGATGAGATATCACATGAAATGAATGAAATAGAAAGTTATTTCATAATTTGATCTAATGGTATCTAAATTTTATGCATGAGTATGATAGAACTTGAAATCAAATAGACTACGCCAATTTCAAACGTCTTTCTCCAAGTAATCTAAATGAAAAGTTATTTTATTCTAAATGTGTTCCTAATCATAGTGAACCTAACCATTCATTAGAATTCATATGATCATCATCACAAAATCACTCAAACATCATAATATCTACACATATCCACAAAATTCAATTATTCATTACATTTAAAATAAGGCCAAGCTTTATTAAACTCACTCTAAATTAGAGTAATACTCCTAGCCTAGGATTAGAGTTGGTGTGCTTTGTTGTGTGGATGGTTAATCATATTAGGCTTTAAGAATATTTGTTCTAAAATTTAATTTTTAAGGGTGCAAAAAACATTTCATTATTTTTAAATATTAATTTATTAAATGTTTACTAATATATTTTTTAGAGTTTGTTTTCCTAGTTTAAACTTATGGCTTCTAAGAACATGTTCAATAGTGAAGTCAAAGTGTAACGAGTTCACTAATGAGATGAAATCATCGCATCCAATGTAATGAAATGAAAGCATAAGTTTGACTTGCAACTTTTTTGAATTAAAGCTTCCATTTTAGGTTTGTTTAATATATTTTAAGAAACATGCCTATACCTATTTGGGTCCTAAATATTTATAAGACCTCTTACTAAAGTTGAAAATAACCTCAATATGGTGTCAATAGTTTCTAAGAGTTATTTATTATTTATTATTAATTTTTTTATTATTTAAACCTTATGATATTTCAGGATGTTATACTTAATTTGTAAGGATTTTGACTATCCAAATAATTTTAAATGGAGAATTTTTTTTAAGGATATAGAAGAGATAAAGAATTTTATTGAATAATTTTAATTTAATCAAAATTTTATTTATATTTAAATGATTTATTTTTTAAAATTAACTTGATGGTTCCTTAAGCTTTTTTTGAGTTCAACATGGTTTTAACTTGTATTTTTTTAATCCGTTTCTTATCAATTTTTATTTTTTAATTTTATGTCATTTTTTTAGTTTAATATAATGATTTATTTTTTATTTATTTAATTATTAGTTTTTAAACTTAAATGATCCATAAGCATTAATTTTATTACAGTTTAATGTTTGAACCACCAAATGATGTTTGAACTTCAAAAGAATTTAACCATGTGTCTTTCCTAACCCAAAAGACCACAACAACAATAACAAGCCTTTATCCAAGTCTCTAGGGTTGGATACATGAGTTTTATTTTCTCCATTTTGTCCTTTTGAGAGTCAAATTCTAATACAAATGTTAAAAACAAAGCTTATTCCTAATAATTTCTAACCAAGTCTTTTTACATCTATCTCTTTTTTTCTTAACATAAGTCAAATCTAATACATCTCCTTTCGTTACTAAGTCATCGGAAGGCCATTATTTTATGTGACCAAACCATCTAAGGTGACTCTCTCTAATCTTATCTTCAACTAGAGCTACTCTAACTGTTTCATGTATATACTCTTTTTATATTCTATCTCTAAGGGTAAAGCCACTCATCAACCTGAGCATCCTCATCTTTGTAACACTTAACTTAATATTATGGTTCTCTTTTAATGGTAAACATTTAGCACCATAAAGCATTGAAAGTCTCACTAACATTTTATAGAATTTTCCCTTAAGCTTAAGAGGGATTTTTCTAACACACAAAAAGCTTGATACCTTACTCTAATTGAAACATCTAACTTGAATTCTACTAATCATATCTCCCTCCATTTCACTATCACATTGAACAATAGACTAAACATATCTAAAACGTGTGCTCTTATTATTGACTTGATCACCCAAAGTCACAATCTCCCCAAGTAGATCTATTATTACTAAAATTACCTTTCAAATTAATACCAAAATTTCTGACCCAAAAGATCAATCCATGAAAATTGAACTCAATTGAACTTAATGATTTTTTGTTTATGTAAAGAAATAGGTTTATAGACCTAAAAAACATGGTTAGAAAATGTTAAAAAAGATCATTATTTATTTAATTTAAATAAGAATTTGACTTTTAACAAGAAACAATTAAAAAAGATTCATGTAGTAAATCTTGAATTCCCATCAGGGAATTGTCAGTACCTTAAACAAATATAGAACATACAAAGAAAAATATGTTACCTTAAAAAAATGTTGAACATACAAAGAAAAATATGCAACCAATTAATAAGATTAGCTAAAACCTTTACATCAACAAACCCCAACAAAATCTAAAGAGATTTATGTAGATCCAAATTATTGTGCAAAGTCCTGTAAACCACAAGTCTAGAAACCAAACTATTAACCAAAATAATGAAGAGAATGAGATAAATAACAACAATTTTATAAAAATCACCAAAATTGGAAGTGGAAAAGTTATTTAAAAAATATCCATCCTCAATGAAACCCACAAAGGAGGAAGCAAAGCATAAGACATAACCATGACATTAGAACAAATCAAATAAACAATGCCAAAGGTATAACAGAAAACCAATTACTCCCCCCATTAACCAAAGAATTCCAAACAACCCCAACAATCATAATTGATCACCTTACAATATTACTCCTTAATCAAGTAGTAACTAAACCAACCCAAAGTCATCTAAAAAATAGGGACTGGCTCAGGCACACCACCAGAAAAGTCAAAAGAAGAATCCACTCCATATTCCCAAATCCTCAACCCATAGCCTATCAAGTAAATCCAAGGATAGTAGCAAATTAGCATATTAGACCCATAAAACATGGAAGGCCTCCCAATGAGAAGAAGACCCACCATCCCAACAGAAATAAAAAAATCCAAATCAAAATAAAAAGGTCATACCATATATTAAGGCCAAATCCATGAAACCGCATTACATCCCCATATAATATAGCATGGAAAGGAGAATCATAGTGCTAAGGGAGGGAATAGGCTAAACAAAATCTTACTTGGAGACCCATGATAGGATTGAAAATATCATCTGGCCCTACAATGGACCAACCACAACGATAAGAAATTCAAAGCCATCCACAACCCCAATGCCAACAGATTGAACCTCAGAATCTAGTCATTCCAATCCACCCAACATGAGATGAAAATATCACAATAATTATTAACATCCTCTCAAAAAATATAAATGGATATAACTCTAATACAAAATTGACTCACCAACAAATAGCTAACATAGAAAATTAAAATAGGAAAAAGTTGCATAGTTAAGTCACAACAACAAGAATCAAACTAAGCCATCATCTCCAACCAACCTCCCAAAATTTTTTTAGAGATAAAAAGCAAAGGGAAGGAGAGGAATGAGAGATAAGCCCCAAAGCAATACCAAATCATCAATCAAGGGACTTAAAATAGCTCTAAAGAGAATAACCAACATGAAAGAAAGAAAAATTTTAGAAATGAGAGGCATGAATTTTGAAAAAAACCTATTATAAATTGGAACTACAATATAAAAAAATAATAATAATAACAAAAGAAATCAAAGCTAGACCAAAATTAGTCCTCCCATAGATAAGGTAAGCATGTTTATTCCAAATGAATTACAGCTCTTAAAGAATAAGGCACAATAACTCTAGAGAATTTAGTAAAATAACTCAAATTACAACAAAAATTAAGAAGCTAATTAGCAAAACTATTAACTTTGTGATAGATATGAGAAATTTTAAAATTTAAATGAGACAACATTTGATTAATTTCCTTGATCAAATAAAAAAAATTGGGTTTGCATGAAAGATTATTGTTGATCATATGAAAAATAAGTATAACATTGATTTCAATCCAAATATCTTTAATATCCAACGATAAATATAGATTAATACCAAACTCATAGACTATAATTCAACATTTATAGCAAAACACAGTTGTAAAGGCCTAGCAACGGCCTTAATGACATATAAAGAAAAATCTCTAATAATTCGACAACCAACATATTTATTTTCCTTAATCAAGCCATCATAATTAAGCTTAAAAAAGAGACTATTAATGTTCCTCCATAAAACAATCTTGGGTTCAAAAGTTTTATCATTTTGACCAAATGAAATGACAAAAGTAAAAGCCACAAACTTAAAAATTTTAAAATGCATGAGTTATAGAAGATTTTCTTTATAGAGATAAAGGATCTTATCTTCAATGTAACAATAATCCTATTATAATCCATCTTATTATCTCCATATTTAGAGTTATTTCTCTCAAGCAAAATTAAACACAAAATAGTAATAGGCAGTAAGTTTCTAATATGACCTTTACATGGTAAAAACTAAGCCTGTAGAAAAGAAGAAACATCCATGTTACCATTAAAAATAGATAAATTGAACACCTATTCAAAATAAATTGAAAATTTAATATAAATTGGAGTTTTTATAAATACATGATGCAATTTATCAACAAAAAACAACATTGGCAAATGGATGGACCATGGAAAATTTTGTTCGTAAGAATAACATCAATGGTGATAAATTTATTAAGGATCCTCCAAGTAAGAAATCCATAAGAAGTAGGAATCTTTTTATGCCATATCACAGTAAAATGAAGTGAAGGATTCATCTTCAGCCTAAAGAATTTCAAAACCCCTATAAAAACAACTTGACCAAAATGGACAAGTTGAGCATAGTGTTATCTTTAATATCTAGATTAATGGGAATTTTAGTGATATTGTCCACAATGCAACAAGGAAAAACCTCATCCAAATGAGGATTATCACATCTTTTATAAATAATGAAACTTTTAACTTAAATATAGTAAGTAGAATGAGAGTTAATACAGTTATCAATAGAGCAAGAGCCCATCCAATGGTCCTACTAGAAGAAGATATTAACCTCAACCATAACCCATTGATATTAAATTTTTATCTTCCACTTGATAGAGCATAATCCATTCGAGATCAAAGAATCACCCCCCCCCACCAAACCCAGGAACCCCCCCCCCCCCCCCCTCCTCCCCTTGTAATGAAAAATAAGGAGACAATTTCCAATTCAGTATTTACAAGTCATGAGTTTTTACTATAAGCTTTGATTAACCTGAAAGGAATACAAATGTTTAATGGAAAAAGCATGAGACATATCTAAAAGGATTTTATAACCAAAACCTCCTTCATTTAGCACAACATAATAGCTCCCCCAAGAATTCTAGAGAATTTAGCATAACTAGAGGAAGATCCCCCAAAAAAATTTTTTAAATAACCTCTCAATTATCTTACAAACATTAACAGAAGGTTCTATGGTTTGAAAAACATAAATAGGTGACACTTTTGATGAGAACTTTCCTCTCACCAAGAGTGTCATTTCTCTGCTCCCTATTTTGAGAAAAATAAATAGTATCAGTAATAGATCTCCCTTTGATAAAACTAGTTTGAGAAGGGTATATAATTTTGGGAAACAAAGCCTTTAATCTGCCCATAAAAATTATATATTTAAATTTATTGAAAAGGATCTAAGGTTGTTAGGCCTAAAGCCATCCTAATTATTAATGAACTCTATCTCAGGGATAATGGAAATATAAGTGGTAGAGCAACATCTAGGGTAAAGATTACATAAGAAGAAATCATTGATAGAAACCAATAAATCATCTTTGAAAATCTTCCAAGAATATAGAAAAAATTTGGTTGTCTAACTATCAAACACAACCCAGAATCAGCATTCTTCATGTTAATAATTCCCAAGATTTATTGGAAAGAGAGGGTTGAGTGAGATTAAAAGTATCATCCTCAGTAGTCATAGAAGGAATAAGGTGAGCTTGAGTGACAGGGATAGGGGTAAATCTTTTATTAAAGACATTTTTGAAATGCTACTCTCTAGAAAGATAAATTTGATTCTCATTAGTGACAAAATCCCATTATTGAAGTTAAATTTAAGAATATGATTGTAAACTCTTTTCTTATTAACCAAAGCATAAAAGTATTTGGAATTTTTATCACCATCAAGCTAAAGTTATGAGGAAAAATTTAGCTTCCAAAACACTTCTTCTTATTTTTTTCAGCTTAGGAATATGACATTTAGCCTCTCGAAGAAGGAGATTCTCCAAAGAGGGATCATATTAGCATAGGTCATCATTATTGGAAACATTACTCACATCCGCTTTAATCTTTAATATTAGGAAAAAAAATTTTAAAAACAACCTTCTTCAACTAATTAACCTTCTGCTAAAGTTTTCACGTAGCAGTAATGTTATTATCAGGGAAAATCAAAGAATTCTAATTACTATCCATAATGTTAAGAATGTAATTATCCAACAACCACATTTATTGAAATATAAAATATCCCAAGTGGTTGGGGTTATTGAGAGTAAGTTTAGCATACAAAAAGAATGTTTAGAGAGGATTCTACTTAAATGCACAACATGAGTGATGGGGTATTCAGAATTTTAATTATTATCTTTAAAAGGGATACGATCAAGTTTCTATCACAAAGTGTTTCTATTCTAAGTGAACCCAGAACTAAAAAACCTAATGTACTCCATATTATAATAATAATTTTATGGATCTCCTAGTGCTATTTTGTCCTCCGAATTTTCTATTTTCTAGGGGCTAGTTTGTTGCTATTTTTCTTGTAATGTTGGGTTGTTTTACTAGCTTCGTTTGCTTGGGCTGGTACTTCATATGTTTTGGTTGTTGGATTTTAACCTGGAATTTTCTGGGTTACTTTTTTGGTGTTTTACATTTGAATAGTTGCCTCTGTGTTTCTATTGTTCTTACGAATTTAGTTGGGAGCAATGCTTTTCATACTGTGGATGTTGAGGGTTTGTTCCATTGTTGCTCTCCTACCTGGTGGTGTTTTGGAGGAAATGTTGGGCTATAGTTTTTCTTTATTGGCTGCTATTTTTGTTGGTTCTGTGTGGCTCCCAAGCTCTCGGGTTTACAATTTCTGGACCATATTCATTAGATTCCTGCGAGTTGTCTTTGCCAGGATTGTTTGTATATGCTGGAATTCTTTCACATGTCTGTGGGGAGTAGTTGGTTGTGCCAGCTCTTTTTTGCTGGTTCTTGTGTTGCTATCTTCTTTCCACTTTATATTGCTCTATTTGGGGCTATCTTGAATTTCAATTATTTTTTTATCTCTATCCGGTTCTTTGTTAGTGAGACGACTCTGAGTAGGTGTTGTTGGACTGCTTTTGGTAAGATTGAGTGGCTTGTGGACAATCCTAATGAGGCTATGTTTATTGTTTGTACAATCAGCTCTTATGATCTAAATTCTAAGACTGGCTTTACTTAGGTCTATTTTATCTATTGTTTACTTACTTATTCCTTTTTCTCAAATGTGTTTTGCTAATACTCTTTTGTGTGTGGCCTTCTTTTTTGTAGTTTTCCTTTTTTGTAGAGGAAGCTGGTCAGGAAAGTCTTTAAATTTTTTGGAAGAAAGACTGAGCTTTTTGATTATTTTCTGATCTTTCTTTTTTGGATGCTTGTCTATAGCATCAGTAGAATGTTACTAGGGTTCCTTGTATTTTTTGGTAGTGGTTACAATTGGCTCGTACATTTTTTTTACCATTGTTTTGTAGCTCTTTTGAGTAGTAGTGAGCTGATGGTTTCCTTTAAGGACTCTGTAACCTATTTTTTATACTAACGCGTAGGCCCCGTCGTGGGTTTTAACCAAAAAAAAGGATCACATTGTCAAAATCTTTCATAAATTGAGTGTTAGGATCATTACCACCAAGTCACTAAGTAGAAGAGGCAATAGTATTGAAATCATCGCAAACATCCCAGGGGTTGTTATAGGAAGTAGAGAAATCATGTTGATATTGCCACAAATTCAATCTTTTTGATGTATTATAAGAAGCATGGATAAAAGAAACTTTACAATAAAACAAAAAAAAAAATCAATTTGACAATGGATCACATGAGAAAAATCCCCAAAGATATTTACCATGACTTTCTTATTCTAAAAGATCCAAATTTTATTAAAGCAATTATTTAAAGAAAAATTTAAACCAAGTTCCTTACCAATAGAGAGAAGTTTATTAACATCTAAAAAGGTTCTAGTAAAATAAAAAGAAAAATCTTACTAATTTTAGAAATATTTTTCACATGTTTTCAGGAAGAAATTAATCCCATACCTCTAATATTTTAAATGGGAGCACTAATAGCTAATAACCAAATGAGAAGTTTGAGCCCTAGTCATTCTATGTCTTCACTGGTGCTAATTTTTAAATTTTTATTTTTAACCTTTGTAAAATCATCAATCGTATCGATCATATCATTAGAAGGGTTAAATGTTAGGGAAGGTAATGTTTATTAAAAAAATATCATTACTAGTCACCATTAATGAGCCAAAGCTAGTCATGGGAATAATCTCCCCTTCTTCATTGTACCAATTTTTAGAGGATAAGCCATATGAGCAAAGGCCATAGCACCCAATTCTAACTTAGAATTACTAGGACTATTAGAAATAGTATGAGTATAAGTATTTAAAATATAATCAGCATGCAATGGTTTAACATGTATAATAATATCATTATTAAGTTCAATAATCTTTCCTTCATAAAAACTGGTATTTTTTATACTGGATTTGGTTCATTTTGTTTTATAAAATGGATAGAAGATATCAATATATGTTCATTAGAATCATTAAGTAAATAATCTAGATTATCCTTTTCTCCACCATCAACGCCTATGGGAGACTTATGCAAAATACTGATGGCCTCTTTCTGAGAAGTGTTACAAGGATCATAGTTCATTACATTATTAGCAACGCAGTCATTTAAAGATTAGTTATGAGTTTCTAAATTTGGATCAACTAGAGTGATATCACCTAAAATAGGCAAGTATTCATTAGTAATTTTATTAGAATTAATACATTTTCTAAGACGTGGATGCAAAATAAACCTAACCGAGTTAGTATACCTTAAATTTTGTAATGAGAGTAGAAAAAAGGAATGTTTTTTTTTTCAACTTTTTTAATGTAACCCAAATTTTCTTGCCCCAGCCAAATTTCCATTGTGTGTTTTTTGGTCTCATCCATTACAACTAATACCCTTGTAATAGATGGGTAAGAATGTATAAATGTTTCTTGATGCAATTGGAGAGGATGTCCAAAAGTCAAAGCCAAAGCATGTAAAACCTACAGATTGAACAAATGTAATCTTAAATTTAAAGATGATATCTATACATGGACAACATGAGATTCCTCCTAGATATTAAAGTATGGAGTCCATTTCAACAATCTCATATTGCATTAGTTAACTTAATAAGATTTTTCAGCAAATATCCTGCAATAATCCATATCATTAAAAAGTTGAATGGCTGTAAGCCTAGAATCTCATTAGCTAACAAAGAAAATGTCATAGAGTTTTATATTCAACTAGAAAGATCTGATAAAGTCCTTATTAGGTCTACTCAAGGCAAATTTGCCAACTAGAGTAAACTCAAATGGCATAATGGAAAGTTCAAGGAGATTATTTGACCTCAATGAACTAGCCTGAGGTGCACCAAGAGAGGGGGTGACTTGGATATTTAAAAAATCCTAAAAATTAATACTAATTTTTTGTTATTTTTCAAAACCTAAAATAAAGAACTTGATCACCCTATGTTGAAGATTAAAAACTTATAACTATTATAATAATGAAAATAATTGAAGAAACTCAATTTAGTATCAACCACATAGTTCTCGACCAAGCAATTATCAGGATAATAACTACAAAAAAACTGCAATGCAGAAAGTAAAATATTTGAAAGAGCACACCATAATTTTATAATAGTTTGATCAACCTTGCCGAAATCCACTACCTAGAGTCCTCTACTCTGAGAGTTGCTCTAATAAAAGGTGATTATTATTTTTCTCCCATAGTAAGGCAGAGAAGCCTTCACAGACTCACTTTCATAAAACTTGATGTAGTGGAGTGCTATAAGCTATATTTCCAACCCCATATATGGTCGTGAACATTAGATCCTTTTTCTCACTTCTAGAGATAGTAAAGAATCCTGAATTCTTTTCTTCCTTCTAGATATAATAGAGAACTGAATCTTTTCAGTGGTAGATAACCTCAAATTCTCTTTCTCCCTCTTGGAAAAGGCAGAGTACCTCATAGACTATGACCGAGAAGCCTCCCTCTTAAGAGAGCCTTCAAGAGCTCAACAAGGCAATGGAATAAGCAAATGTGTAGCTAGCCTAGATCAACTATGTGATCCGCTTACACTTCCTTTCCCTCACACTTTACCTCACCTTCTTATTTCACTCAAACCCTAGATTTCTTTCACAACCTTCTCTCTCAAAGTACCTTCAGCAGTCACATAATCCTCTCCTCATTTCCAAGAGATTC
The DNA here is from genome assembly GCF_001605985.2 of Dendrobium catenatum. Classification (NCBI taxonomy): domain Eukaryota; kingdom Viridiplantae; phylum Streptophyta; class Magnoliopsida; order Asparagales; family Orchidaceae; genus Dendrobium; species Dendrobium catenatum. The sequence continues at coordinate 99,112 of NW_021377548.1, forward strand.
TTAAAGTTTTGCTTAAGTATTGGGCTTCAAGATACCCTAAAAATTCAAGTTAGTTGTCAATATTTATATAGTTAGATTTGAGTTCATATAGTATGATTAGTTCAAAAACTGGACCCATCTAGTATGATTTAAATAGTTGTTCATATAAACTGTTTCTTTTCAAAGACATCATATAATATGATACAAAGATAATTAAGTATGATATATTAGCTTTATCTATATTCATAAAGGATGACTCTTGAGATGATAAAAAATTATCTTTTTTAGTTGTCTTCTACTATTATAATTATATAATTTTATTAGTTGATTTCATGTAGGTTGTCCACTACAATATAAATATCATAGTACTATTAGCTCAAAAGTTATGGTTTCATTTGGTACAATCTTTGGGTAGATAAAATTTTATCTCTGTTAATTGTAAGTCATAATCAATATCATATAGTATGATCTGCTATCATTAATTAAACATGATTTGATTGGCTAATTAGGGGAGTTGATTTAAGTACGATTTCAAATTTTTATATAGTATGAATTAGATTGTATAGTACTATTAGTTTATAAATTAAATTTTGAATATCCTACTTAATTTATCTAGCGGCTAAAGTTTCCAAAACATAATTAATCATACGGTATGATCTAGATCATATTGTATGATTAGTTTATAAAAACTAACTGTTCAATTAGCTTCTAAGCCCATTCTTTTCTATATTGATTAAATATTTTGTTTGTAAATTGTATAGTATTATTAGTATTAAAAGTCTAACTTTTAAAATTTATCTCACTCACCTTATGTGTTTATACGATCACCCAATTGCATATACTCTTATGTGGTCATACTTAAGAAATAGAAAAAAAAATAAAAAAATTACAGACTTTGTTTACTTGACATTCCTTTTCTACACATTCTTGAGCTTTCAGTAGCATTGTGGTTTGTATGTCTTACCTGCAATATTAGTTCTCATATACATAAGAAATTTGTTAAATATTTAATGAGAAAAGATACAATTCAATCAATAATATATGTTTTCATCAATATTATAGACTAGGGATCCTGGATTGCAATAATATGCCCCTTTTTATAATGTTAAACATTCTTGGTTTATAAATAAGATAAAAATTATCTTCTCATAAGCTCCCCTCACTAGGTGATATATTAAAAAATTAGGGGTTGCAATTTTTTTAAAATGAATGACAAAATGGAAAAAAAGACAATAAAATAAGGTAAAACAAACATGGTATTCTATTAAACTGAAATATACAACTAAACATACATATTTTCTTACCCCTTTTTACATCACCAAAAAGAGCAGGAATACAAAACAAAGTGAATAGTACAAGAAATAAAAATAGTAAAACATAGCAAACAAATACTAGAAATAACACAAAATTGGAACAAGTGGTGGTGGTGGTGGTTATTGAAAGTATTTATGGATGGAGGTGCAATGATCTTCCATTATGGAGAACGTTTCTCCAAACCATCCCATGTCTTCTCGAAGTTATTGTTCTTGTTGTTGAATATTATATTCTAGTTGAGTTTCTATTCACTCAAGCTACTGAATTATGTCATCTTGAGGGTAGGGAATGTAGGAAGGTATATGTGGTAGTATTGGCTTCATATAAAAATTTAGAAGGTTATCAGGAGGAGCAGCATAATTGATTTGGTATTTTTTGGCTAAGACATACCGTATGATGTGTCCTAACAATGACATTTTTCTTTAATCTGGTGTTTGGATGTCAAATATGAGTCATATTTTTATGTAAACAATGATCATTTGGGCTTCTTCAAATTTGGTATTCAACATTATTAGGTAGTTGACTATGGAAACAAGTGGGGTTTTGTTGACACAATATGTATCTTTGGGTATGATTGAGGTTCTAAGATCATGTTATATAACCCATGAATTCTGATTTAGGATGTGGAGTAAGAGTTGATGTTGATTTATTGCCATATTCCTAAGAGCCAAGTTTATAGAACTCCAGTCAAAGTTAGGTTTAGAGATAACAGATTATGGATGAGGACCTTTAGTAGAAAGACAAAAATGTTCTTCTAAATCATCCTTAGTGATCTCTATGGGTTGTCAGCAAATATATGAATTCATGGTAGAGGTTTTCATATTTTCCTAAGGTTAGCTAATAATTCATAAAGTAGTTTGAAATAGAAAGGAAAAGCTAGTTTGAATAGAAATTAAAGAGTGGTGGAGGAAAAGAGGTTCATCACCTTGAAGTTAAGAGCTGGTTTATTTAACATTCTAGATGGGGTGATTCGAACCTCCTTACCCTTGTACTAGTCATCTTCATTCCTTCCAAATAGAAAATGATTATCAAAATCATGATGAGAGGAGGAGATCCCCTAGGTAATTTTATCACATTTGCTTCCATCGTCCATTGAATGGTTTAGATTGGAGAGGACAAAAGTTTGAAGAAAGGATGAGTTGAGTGATTGAAACCTTTTAAAGACTCTCCAATTTATAGCTTCCTACAAATCGTATAGTGCAATGTGATATTATATTGTACAATGAGATGAGTTAAATTACCTATATGACATATCAAAAAAAGTTTATCAAATTGTATAGTACGACTGGTTATCGTACTGAAAGATCTTATGGATTTGCATTCATCCAAATGAATTTTATCTAAATCCATTATAAAGTACAAATTATAATTATGATCATATCGAATGTATTGAATTTGTCCTAATATATTAAAATACGTGTATAATATAGTACTAATGGAGGTGGGTGTATTATTGTTTTTGCCTTTATCCTATGTATTGCTTGGTGATCCTTATAGTGAATTGCTTATTTGACTTGGCTATTGATTTAATATAGAGCTCTACTACTTTTCACTTGGAGTTGTGTTGTGGTATTTATTATTATTGTAATCCCCTATGTGTGGTTAGGGAGCCTTCTTTATTTATTGGGTTTTGTTTAATTATTAGTATTTATTTTTAGTATTTTTCTTGTCCAAATTTTTGTGGTGTCGGTATGGAGGTGTGCTGGAGGTGTTTTATGCTTACCTGTTTCTGTTGGATGAGGGTTGTTGGGAGTGTGCTGATGGTTTTTCTAGAGTTCCTCTTGACCAGGAGATTATTTAGGGGCAAAGCTGGGTGTGGCTTAGTGTTTTTTTCCCTGTGGTTGGGCTACTTTGGGGGCGTTCGGGTGGCTGCTGGTTAGATTCCCTTACTTTAGTTGCTAGGTTTTATTTTGGTTGGTTGGTTATATTGCGTATCTGATTTTAGAAATATAATTTTGATGATAACAAACACTTTTATTTTTTCTACGACTGCCTTGTCGACTTACATTTTAGGTCCACAAGTTCAAAACTGCAAGTTGAACCAGCTCAAGATTGGGTGGACTAGGTTAGAGTCAGTTTACAAAATTATTTTCCCTTTTTAGAGTCTATTGTAAATAATGTGGTTCCTGATGCTAAGTAACCTTGCACACATACACTTGGGGGAATTTTTTTGTCTGATTTAGAGTTCTCTATTTTGAGGACATCATCCAGGATTATCCCAATATCATCCTGGATGATCGGTTAAAAATAGAAATCCTAATTATGACATCCTTATTAAGGCATCCATCATTAAGCTCATTATCCTGGATGATATTTATATCATCTGGGATGATATGCTTAAATAAAAAAGAATCAGCTGCCAGATGTATTTAATTAGTATTTATTTTTGAACATCATCTAGGACATCATCTTGGATGATGCACAAAATTATGCCTAAATTAATCTGGTAATTAAGGAAACAAATTAAGGCTTGATTGATATGATCACATCATCCTGGATAATTGAAGGATCATCCAGGATGATCAGTTCAAAATACCTTAATTGCTCTTGGATGATTAACAAAGGATAGCTTTTACTTAGGTTTGAGTTTTGTAAGGCTTCTCCACCTTATTGTTAGAGCAAAAGGAGAGTCACTGAGTCTTAGTGCAATACTCGGAGGGCGCCTCCAGGGAGTGGACATTGGTCATGTTGACTGAACCACTATAAATCTTTATATTCTTTACTACTGTTTCTTCCGCATTTAGTTCCCGCACTTTGATTATCATTGTGGTGAATTTTGGTTTGAGTTTTATTTTTTAATTGTTTGAAAGATTTTTAAAATACAAATTCACCCCCCCCCCCTCTTGGTTATCCTCAGGCTAGTTCACAAGGGATTAAAATTCCTGACGAACTTCAAATGGTATCAAAGCGGGATTCATAAAATTAAGTTTGAAATTTTTTTGAATTTTGATCAATGGCTAACTCTGGTAATAATAATACTGCGGAAGGGTATTCTATTACTTGACCACATTTGTTTGACAATATTCCTTTTGATTTTTGGAAAACTCGTATGTCTACATTTTTACAATCAATTGACTAACGTATGTCGATGCTTGTTAAAGAAGGTTACTAACCTCCTTCACGTGAAATTAATGGCATTTAAAAAAATCTTCTTGTTACTGAATGAACTTTTGATGATAGGGAATTAGCACAACTTAAAGCAAAATGTTTAAACTATTTTTTTCTATTCTTTAAAATATGAATACTACATGCGTGTTTCAACTTGTGGTACTGGTAAAGAGGTTTGGGATAGATTGTACATTACGTATGAAGGAATAAATGATGTTAAGCTATCTTGATTGAATTTTTATTGCATGATTATGAACTTTTTCATATGAAACCTTCTAAACCAGTTTCTAATGTATACAAGATTTACTTAAATTGTTACCTCTTTGCATGCCTTTGGAAGAGAACTAACTAAATATGAAAGAGTGAATAAAATCTTAAGATGCTTGCCTTCCTCTTTTTATGCTAAAATCACTGTAATTACTGAATCTAAAGATTTGAATACTTATTCGATTGATAACTTACTTAGATCACTCATTGCTTACAAGCAATGAGTGAATCAAAAAAATCTTGATGAAGGTGAGAAAAAGAAGGAGAAAACTGTGGCGCTAAAGGCCAACAACACAGGCACTTATTCTTCTGGGTCTAAAAGCAATGATGTTGCCTTAATCACAAGAAAATTCATAATCTTTCTAAGGAAGAAGCAAAAGAACCAATAAAAATTAAATTAAAGACAAGGAAAACAAAAATTTCAAGAGTTCTAATTATATGATCTTCTTTGAGTGCAGGAAGCCAAGATATGTTAAATCTAATTAACATACACTTAAGACTCCCCCAAGCAAGGAGAAAGGTGAGGAGAAACCCAAAATAAAAAAGGATAAGAAGAGGTTCCAAAAGGCATTATAGGCAGATTCTGCATCGGACTCCTCTAAAATTGAAGCTGAAGAGGAAACTACAAGCTTTTGCTTAATGGCCAATGATCATCTTAAACAGTCTGACCAAGAAGAGGTATACCAACCAACCTATGATCAACTACTTGAAATATGTGACAAAATTCATGCATCATATAGGAAACTTAAGAAAATACATGCTAGCTTGAAACTGGAGTTTTTAAATTTACAAAAAGAGGATAAAATTTTAATTAAAGATCATTCTATAATTGATAGTAATTACATGTCTTTACTTGATGAGTTTGATGCATCAAACAAAAATCATACTGAATTATTTGATGCACTTGATTCCTTGAAGTCATCCCATGCTGAATTAGAAAAGGAGTTCAAAAAATTATAAAATTTCAAAACTTCTGAAATTAAAAACTATCTTTGCATGCATCACATAAAAAGAAGCATCGCCATCTGAGTAGATTATTACATCCTTTTCCTGGAGTTAGATGTTTTTCATGGGGCATGTTAGGACACATAACACACCTTTGCACCATTCACCATAGTACACATTAGGTGTGGAGACCCAAATTGCATGATTCACAGTATAACACATATGCGTTGCATACTAGTTTCCATAAGAAGGGACCCAAACATGTTTTTGTTCCTAAATTTGACATTTGATGATTTTGTAAGCTTGCTCTTACAAAAGGCCTCATGAGAGCATGTGGTACTTGGACAGCAGATGCTCATGACACATGACTAGAGATGCTAATCAATTCATTATACTGGAGGCCAGGGTTGGAGGCAAGTTTACTCTTGGAGACAACACCACCAGGAAAGTTGTGGGCATAGGTATAATTAGAAACACTAAGAACCTTTTGATTAGAGATTCCTAGAGAGAGAAGCTCTGAGAAAAATTCTGTTTTTTCGATTTTCTTTTTCAAATTTTGAAGATCGCGGGAATTTCGCTGTTGCATCTAGCGATGGCGGATCGCCGGTCACCTAGCTCCAGTGACCTTATGGAGGCGCGGCGAGCCAACACCAACAGTTCTCATGGTCAAAGTCGTTCTTTCACCTCGTCATCGCCTGCGTTCGGAGATCTCCATCCTAACATCGCCTTAGCTTCTAAAGCTAAGATTAGATCGGGTATGCCGCTAATAATCAAGGAAGGAGGTTCGTTGATGGCCTCTAAAAAATCTCCTAAAATTGTTGGAAAAGGAAAAGGTGTTCTAACCGATAATGAAGATCGCGTTAATGAGAAGTTTTATGATTTTTCTGTTTCTGAACAGAACAAGTTAAACTCTGTTTCAACGAAGGAATTTCCTAAACTCCCTATTAAACCAATTCTAGACAATTACAAGGAAACTGTTTTACAAAATGCCGCTGCTAAGAAGACTCCTGAAGAAAACAACCTAATTCGAAATGAAGCAGGCTCTAGCAATAGCGCTAATTCTGATTCAGCTCAAAATAATTCTTCCATGATGAACTCTTCTTATTTAAACCAAGTTCAACAATGCAATAATGGAGACCTAGGAATGTATCAAGAAGATATGAATGAATTCACAGTAAGATCAAAGATTTCCACTCAGCAAAATGCTTGGAACAAGAAGGAACACATCAAAGTTGCACAGCTAAACCTGGGTGACTTTCTATCTGAAGACGGAGCAACTGTTAAACTCAACGAAGATAAGGTGATGGAGAATTCAGGAAAATTATAGAATTCTCTATTGATTAAGGTCTGTGGAGGCAAAATTCCTTTCTCAGTGGTGAGCAAAGAACTTAGAAGACAATGGGCATCTTATGGAAAGTTCCACCTAACCATGCTTGGAATGGATTGGGTTCTCTGTTCATTCTTTGAAGAACAAACAATGGAGGCTATGTTTTCCAATGGACCTTGGTTTGTTAACAACAAAATCATTGGGATGGAAAAATGGTCGGTTAACTTCAATCCATCTTCTTTGAAAGGCTTGAACGCTCATATTTGGATTAGACTACCTAATCTCCCTCTTCTATGTTGGGATGATATCAACATTTGTAGAATTGCTTCCATGGTTGGTAAACCGATCTTGATTGAGGGCAACCTTTTTCCAATGGAGCAGGAGAGAATTTGGAAGAGTTTGTGTTCATCTTAATTTGGACACTAAACTACCCATGGGAGTTTGGGTGGAAGGAAGTATGGGCAAATTCTATCAAAAAGTTGAATATGAAAGGCTTCCAGAATTTTGCTATTGCTGTGGGAAAATTGGGCATAACAAAAACACTTGCTTGGAGAATTTAAATATTGAAAATAATGCTTCGATTACAACAAAGGAGAGCACGAAGCTGGTTCCTGTTGAGAAATCAAAAATCAGCAATCCAGAAACTATGGCTGCTGTTCATAAAGAAAACAATGAATATGGACCATGGCTACAAGTCAACTATGGCAGGAAAAGAGTTTTTAAAAAGAACTTCAGGACATCCTCTCAAGATGACAAGGTGAATGCTTTTAACAAAGATGCTGCTGGTAACAATAAAGCTGTTTGGAAGGCAATTGAAGCTGAAAAGGTAAACAATGAGGAGATTTCAGTTAACTGTGTAGAGGGAGTCAATCAAAATATTAGATAGGCAAAGGAAGCTCTCCCACCTATTCAAGAAGAAGAAGGTATGAATGTTAATCCTTCTAATAGAAGTTCTGTTAACAAATTCAGTATCCTTGAAGATGTAATTGAAGAAGGAGAAATTTGCTCACCCGTGCTAGAGGAAAACCGTGTATATGAAGACAAAGGAAATGAATATGTAGCAGAGCTTAATTCAATAAGAAATAAAGAGCATAACCGAAATTTTGAAGACAAGAATGATGGCCTTTTTGCCAACAAAAGGAAAGGCACTAAACAGCTGAAAGGTCTAGGACCTATTAATTCTACTCCTAGGAGCAGGAGAGTGGAGTTTGACCTCAGAGATAAACTGGGGTCTAATACATCTCTTAATAAATGAACTCTTCCTTTGCTTTTTGGAATTGTAGAGGAGCTAGGAAGAGAAAAGCTTCTCTATATTTAAAAGAGTTTGTTAAAGAATATGGTGTTTGTTTTATTGGTTTATTGGAAACCAAAGTTTCTGATTTTGATAGAAAAGATGTGGATCAATTTATTGGAACTGAATGGGACTTCATCCATGTGCCTTCAGAAGGACTCTCAGGAGGCATTCTTATTCTTTGGAAATCAAATGTTTCTTCTTTTCATGTGTTAGAATCTACCTCTCAAGTTATAGTGGGAGATTTGGAGATGCTCAATGTAGGAGTTTGGAGAATTAGCCTCCATGTATGCAAACAAGGATACATATGTTAGAAGAATGCTTTGGAAAAAGCTGGAACTTTAATAACTCTAAGAGTTACCAATGAATATAGGTGGAGACTTCAATTGCATTTTATCTAGTGAATACAAAAGGGGAGGGAGAAGATTTAATCTATCCCTTGGAACCAAAGAATAGAAATGAAGATTCCTTGCTAACAATGACTTCCATGAAATTAACTTGTAGGTCCTAAATTCACTTGGTGCAACAATTAAAAAGGGGTGGACCAAATCCTCGAGAGGCTTGATAGATGCTTTATCTATCCACCAGCTATATTCTTCCAAAAAAATGGTTCTTTGTAAGGCATCTAGCTCGGTAGCTTCAGACCATTGCCCAATCTTATTGAATTTTTATGTTCACAAGCTAGCAAGAAGATCATGAGATTTGAGGATGTTTGGGCTTCCAATAAAGCTTCTATGGCTGTGGTGGAAAAAGTTTGGAGGAGAAATTATAAAGGCAATGCTTCAAAAATTCTTAACAGCAAAATGAAAAATTCTCTCAAAGCTCTACTTTTGGAGCAGGCAAAATTGAAAAATCTTATTTCTCTTAAGAAGGAATTATTCATTCAAATTGAAGAAACTGCAATTGAAGGAAGCAAACGTTGGCCTTCTCTTTTATGATGAATGCTGGAAACTAAAATCTAAAGTAGATGAGCTCAACTCTATACTTGCTTGATTAGATACTTGTGGAGACAAAGAGCAAAAGTCAAATGGATGATAAAGGGAGATCAAAATTCAAATTCTTTCAGGCTTATGCTTCAGCTAGAAGACATTCAAACTTTATTGCAAAAATTAAAGATGGCACGGGGGAAGTAATAGAAGACCAAGCCACCATTCAACAGGTCTTGCAAAACCATTTCAAAGAAAAATGGAAATTCAGGAGCTGCAGCCTTGAAAATTGGCCTTATGCTGGAATTGCCTAGAAGTAAGACAGGAACTTCTGAGCATGGACTTTCTCGGTTGAAGAAATGATGGAAGCTGTAAAGAATACGGGCATTAACATCTCCCCTGGTACGGATGGTATCACCTTCTCTTTTTTTTTAAGCCTACTGGTTTATATAAAAGATGACTTATGAATGCCATTAAATCATTTTTTTGATACATCTATCATGGATCATACATGGAAGGAAACTATTAATTTTTGATCCAAAAAATCAGTAATCCTCAAAACTCCCTCAAATTATAGACGATCAGCTTATGTAATTCGGTCTACAAAGTGGTGGCAAAAATTCTTACGAATAGATTGTCACCAATCATGCATAAATTAATCTCTAAAGAACAAGCAGCTTTCATCAAAGGTAGATCCTTATCTGATTCATGTCTAATAGCCCAAGAGTCATGCACAAATTTAGAATTTCAAATTCTCAAAAAGGCTTTGTGTCTTTTAAAGTTGATAGTGAGAACAAGCTTATGATTCCATGGTTGGCAAACCTTGGAAAAAGCTTTAACTATTTGTTTTCCCACTTTATCTCTCTAACTGATTTTAGAATGTATATTAAATTCTAAATTCACTTTATCCATCAACGGTAGCTTCTCAAATTGGATTGAAGGTAATTGCGGCTTTAGAGCAAGGTTGCCCTTTGTCTCCCTATCTCTTCATTCTTTGTGCTCAACTTTTATCTAATGCTTTTAATCAAAGAAGTGATGTATTGGGAGTTCGTATTTGTGCAAATGACCTCCTACTCCCACTTATTATATGCAGATGATGTGATCATTTTCTCTGAAAGCCTCTCTTAAAGCTACTAAGCTTATCAAATCGATTTTGGCAAATTTTTCCATTAGACTGGCTTGTCCATTAATGCAAAATAAGTCTTTCCATATGTTCAGCAAAAATGTTAGAAGAAAAAGGAGGAAATCAATCAGCCGAATAATGGGATTCAATCCAGTTAATCAGATTACTTACCTTGGAGTAAAGCTTGCAATAGAAGACTTGTCAAAGATGACTTCAATTTCATTATGATAAAGCTTTGAGAATGACAAAACACTTGGGGAGAAGACTATATTTCCTTGGCTGGGAGAATTTTATTAACAAAATTAGTCTTGCTTTCTTATACAACTTTCCATTGCACAAATTCTCTTGTTCCAAAAAGCATACTTGATGAAGTAGACAAAATAAGCAGAAGTTTTTTGTGGAACAAATCAAATGGGAGAAAAGGCATTCATTATGTTAATTGGAAAACGATGTGCTTGCCTATCAAATGGGGAGGTAGATCTCTTCATTCTTGCTCTACTAAAGTTGCTCCTTTAAGATCAAGAATTGCATGGAAATACTTGAATGATAAAGAATCCTTTATCCATAAAGTATTTTATCCTAAATACGGAAACTTATTGGAGAATCTGGACAGCAAAAAATTGGGATCACCAGCATGGAAAATCATCACATCGGGTGGCAAAGCAATCAGGCCTTTCATAAGATGGAAGCTGGGCAATGGAATAGACGTTGATGTGGTAAACGATGTATGGATCTTTGATAAGAGCATTGCTAATTGGCCAACCTTCATTACTCCTATTAACTGCAGCAGCTTCTCTGTTTCAAATTTTCTTTGTTAACGGAAATTGGAATATTGATTACATGAAACAATTTCTAGGAATAGAATTGATTGATCTAATTCAACAAAACATCATCCCAAACAGTTCAAGTAAAGATTGTATGGAATTGTTATTTAATTACAATGGAAAATCTATATCCTCAATGGTCTTTGAATCATCGTTTAAACATGAAGGACCGAAGGAATTCTGGACATGGTTGAAAAAAGCTAAATTAAACCCAAAAGTGGAATCCCTTTGGTGGAGAATATTCAACAATGCCATTCCCACTTGTGACTTTCTTGAACACAGGAAGTTAATCAGGGAAAACAATTGCCCAAGAAGCTGCAATGCAAAAGAAGATTTAGATCACATTGTAGCGAATTGTATCAAACTGCAGGAAGTTCTAAAATATATTAAGGAATGGGGATTTGGTTTTGAGGAATTCCATTTTTTACAAGGCTGCTGTGTTCATTTATCTTCTCAATCTCCTTTCATGATTAATCTCTATTGCTCAGTGGTTTATTTCACTTGGAAATCAAGGAATAGCTACATTCATAATGGGAAGGAGGATAGCAATCTGAGTATTGCTTCAAAAGCAATCGGTTTTGCTTCATTCGTTAACCTTGAGAATCATAATTTCTCGGGTATATGGGATGTCAACCAACCTACTAGGTTGTCTAATCATCATTGGCATCCCCCTCCACCCTATTGGCTCAAAGTCAATGTTGATGCTTCTTTGCTACCTTCATACAAAGCCGGTATTGGAGGAGTGTTTCGAGATCATAAAGGTAGATTCCTTCTAGCATTTGGAAAACCATATACTCATTGGGACATGTCGGCTTTGGAGCTATTGGCAATTCAATCTATAAAGGAAATGCTAAAGGATTAGATGTTTAAATACAAAGGAATCATCATAGAGGGAGATAATATCAATATCATCAAGCTCTTGAAGGAAGTCAAGAAGAATGGAAAAACAAGGTATGCAAACATTCATATTTTTGAGGAATTTAATAATGTCATCTTCAATTGTGTGGATAGAAATTGTAATAAGTTAGTAGATTTATGTGCTAACTATGGTATCTTATCTCATTTTATTTGGGAGGATGTTAGTCTCAATAAGATTCCTCCTTTATTTATGTCTATATTAAAGGAGGAATCTATAGTTTGAGCTTAGTTTCTTTGTAATAGCTCCTTTTTTCTTTCTTCAATGCTAATTGAAGCATTTTCCTTCAAAAAAATTAAAAAAAAAAAGAACCTTTTGATTGAAAATGTTTTGATTGTAGATGGACTGAAACACAACTTGCTCAGCATTAATCAGTTATGCAATAAAGGCTTCATCATAAAATTCTTGGCTAACACTTACATCATAAGCTTAAATAATAACACTATTTTGTAGGTAAATTAGACCAACAATGTTTACATGCTTGATTTAAATAATATTGAATGTACTTCATTTTACTTGAAAACTACTGCTGATGATTATTGGTTGTGGGATAAGAGATTATATCATGCCGGTATGAAAACCATAGGAAAGTGACCTAGAAATACCTAGTTAGAGGTATCCCCAAGCTTAAGTTCACTAAAGACCACCTTTGTGATGCCTGCCAATTAGGAAAGTAAGTTCATTCCACTTTTCACTCCATTAAGGACATTAACACTTCTAGACTTTTAGAAGTCCTTCACATGGATTTGTTTGGACCCATTAGCACTGCCAGCTTAGGAGGGAAAGTTTATTGTTTTGTGATTATCAATGATTACTCGAGGTTTACTTGGATTAGATTTTTGTCACACAAGAATGAGTCTTTTGATGAGTTTTGAGCCTTCTTCACTTGGATTCAAAACAAGTTAGGTTGTGAGATCTGGACCATCCATAGTGACCATGGGGGGAGTTTTAAAATGAGAGATTTGGAGAGCTTTATGAGGATAAGGGTATTAGTTAAAACCTCAGCTCCTAGGACCCCATAGAAAAATAGGGTAGCTGAAAGGAAGAACCAAACCTTTGTTGAAGTCGCTAGAGCCATGCTTGCTGAGTATTCACTTCCAAAATTCTTTTGTCCTGAAGCGGTAAACACAGCTTGTTATGTGTTGAATAGGGTGAATGTTAGAGCCAAACTTAATAAGATACCCTATGAGATCCATAAGGGTAGGACACCCAATCTTTCCCACCAATATGTCTTTTGTTGTAAGGTTTTCATTCATAATAATGGGATGTCTCACATAAGAAAATTTGACCCAAAATATGATGGAGTGTTCTTAGGATATTCTAGTGATGGGATCTTTTAGGGTGTTTAATAAAAGGACATTGGTGCTGGAGGAGACTACTCATGTAGTGTTTGATGAATCTGATCCTAAGAAGTCTAGAGTTGAGGATGAAGATGAAGTTGGAGAGATTACCACTGGAGATGAAAATTTAGAGAAGAAGGTAGAGCCCCAAAACACTAAAGGATTAGGTGAGATTACCCAGAGAGTAGAAAATATAGATCTGGAGGAAAGGGTTGAACCTACACATACTTTGCCTACATATTTGAGATACTCTTCGAGTCACCCCGAAGAACTGATCTTAGGAGACCCTTCTGAATGAGTTAGGACTAGAATTGGACTTAGGAAGAAAGTGATCCACTCAGCCTTTATCTCAATAACTGAACCCACCAACATTAATCAAGACCTTTTTGATGAGTTTTGGATCATAGCCATGCAAGAGAAGTTAAACCAATTTGTTAGGAATGATGTTTGGGAGCTGATAGAAAGACCAAAGGGACAAAGTGTAGTTAGAACCAAATGGGTCTTTAAGAATATGGTGAATGATTCGGGTGTTGTGATTAGGAATAAGAAAAGATTAGTAGCTAAGGGGTACTACTAAATTGAAGGAATAGATTTTGAGGAGCCCTTTGCTCTTGTAGCTAAATTGGAAGCCATTAGAGTGCTATTAGCTTTTACCTTTTATAAGGGATTTAAGCTTTTCCAAATGGACATTAAGAGTGCCTTTTTAAATGGGATAATAAAAGAGGATGTGTTTTTAGAACAACCCCCAGGTTTTGAGAGTTCCCAATTTCCAAATCAAGTTTTCAAATTAAAAAAGACCTTATATGGATTAAAGAAGGCACCCAAAGCATGGTTTGAGAGGCTTAGCACATTCTTACTAGAGAGGGAGTTCTTTATGGGGAGCGTAGACACCACCCTTTTTCTGAGAAAAGTAGGAGTTGATTTAGTCATTATTCAAATCTATGTTGATAATATACATTTTGGATCTTCTGATAAGAGGCTATGTGATGATTTTTCTAAAATAATGAGTAGGGTGTTTGAGATTAGTATGATGGTAGAGTTATTCTACTTTTTTGGGTTTAGCATAAGACAATTGAATGATGGAACCTTTCTAAATAAATCTAAGTACATAAAAAACATGTTTAAGAAATATGAAATGGATAGAGCCAAGCCAATTAATACTCCCATGACCTCTAGTGTTCAGTTGGATAAGTACCCAAATGAAAAGTCTATTTATCAAAAGAAATATATAAGTATGATTGGATCTATACTTTACCTGACTGCTAGCAGACCAGATATAAGGTTTAGTGTCCGTCTTATGCTAGATTTTAAGCTGATCCTATGGAATCCCACCTGAGTGCAGTTAAGAGAATTCTTACATACCTTTTAGGGACCCAAAACTTAGGAATTTGGTACCCTAGGCACAACACTTCTTTTGAGATCATTGGATATTATGATTCTGATTTTGCAAGATGTTGGGTGGATAGAAATAGCACTTTTGGGACTTGCTAATTCATAGGACAATCTTTATTCTCCTGGTCCAATAGAAAATAAAACTCTGTTGTACTTGCCACTGCTGAAGCTGAGTACATTGCCTTAGGGAGTTGTGTGACCCAAGTCCTTTGGCTGAAGCAGAAAATTTTGGATTTAGGATTACCTGTAGGCACAATCTCAATCCTTCGTGACAATACTAGTGCCATATGTATTTCTAGGAGTCCTATATAATATTAAAGGACTAAGTACACTGATATAAGACATCACTTTATTAGAGACCATGTGCCAAGGGAGACATTGAGTTACACCATGTGGAAACTGATAATCAACTAGCTGACATCTTTACTAAACCACTGGACTTCAACACTTTCAGCACCTAAAAGACCAGATTGGGTGTGATGACATAAATTCATGAACTTGATTCTTACTAATTTCTTATTTATTATATGTTGTTTTTTTTTTTTTTTGAAGAAATGCAAATTGCATTAAAATAAGAAAAACCTAATACAAACTAGAAAGCAAAAGCAACCCTTTAAAACTACCATAATGGATATGCGATTCACTAAGTTCCATTTTAGATCCATTGGGGTGATGGGGATAACAAGTAAAAGAACAACCTAAAAGGTTGGTTAGTATCCCAGCTTTCCCAAAAGATTGAAAATGAAACCTAGTAAAAATCCCATATTTCATCATAAAGAAGGAAAAAGGAACCTAATAGCAAAACAAACAAAAAATAACAAGATTTAAGAAAAACAAACATAACTATTAAACTAGCTTTCCAATCATCAACCGCAACCCCATCTATATTAGGGTCCAACAAGCTCCAATCAAGAATTGAAACTTCTGATGTTTGATAAACATAACCAACAACATCCACCAAGCACAATGAAATCAGTATCAACAAAGCAAACACACCAACTGTCTCCTCAATAGTCCAAGAGTCAGCCTCTTCATAAGTAAAGTCATGCAGACTATAATCTCTCCCATATCCATCATATTGGAAAGAACAATACCAATAATCTTCTAATGTAAAGCCATAATACCAACAATTACCTCAAGAAGCCAATACTCGGCTTCATCAATGCCAAGGACAACCAAACTGATAATCTTTATCACTCTCTTCATATTAACGAGAGGAAAACAACAAAACTTCAAATCCTTCAAATCTTTAACCAATAAGGATTGATCTTCAAGGAGCAACTGAAAAACAAGTGACCAAATAATCACTTTGTCATTAAAAACATTAACCAACTTCTTCTTCACACTAATAGAACCACGGGCAGGAAATTTTGACCTTCCAGCCAACAAAGCAAAAACCATTGATCAAAATTCATTAGACCCATTTATGGAATAAGGAAAATCCATAAATCCAGTCATTCCTGAGCTCCATTTAACATTCGTAATAAAGAAAATTTCCCCATCAATTCCACTAGGACAATCCGAAACAAAGACTGAACAATCAATCTCTTCTAGGATTGCATTAGAATTTTCACCAAAAATTCTCAAGAAAACGGGCGCAGAAATAGACTTGATCAAAATCCTTATCAAAGAACCTTCGTTATTCACATTTCTCAAAATTTCCAAGATTATTTCTGCCAATATCGAAAAAAACCAAAAACCTCTCATCTAAAAAATTGTTCCGACAAAATCAAATACAAATCGATAAAAACAAACAAGAGCGCCAAGATCTTTCTCTGCTCTTCATCTCTCATATTGTTCTTCTTTCTTTCAAGAACAACAAAGACATTCCAATGAAAATCAACAGCCATACAAGGCCAATGAAGCTCCGTCGATCGCAAAAGATCCGTCAGAATCGATCTTTTTTCTAACATTATATGACCCTCTGGAAGATGGAGATCTAATAGACTCCAAAACATTGCCAATACTCCAAGGTCATAACGATCCGAGAAAATCGCCCAGAGCGCCGAGAACGATCTCCGCTCTTCTCTATTCAACCAATTCATCTCTCTGTCAGGAACAAAAAGGATGTACCAAGAACCTCCGTCGGCCATACAAGGCCGACGGAGAACCACCGATCGCTGAACCTCCGTCAAAATCGCTCGCTCTGCTCGCTAATACCTCTCCGTCAAAACCGCTCGCTCCGCTCCTATTATCTGTTGTTTATTTTTTACTTATATTGTTTTATTTTTATAGGTTTTTCTTTATTTATTTTTGTTGTTGTTTTTGTTTTTGTTGCTTTAATTTTCGTATGCTTTAATTATTTTTTTATAGTCATCGCTGAAATTGATATTTTATGCCTTGTTTTTGTTTTTGAAAATTTGTATTAAGTTTTTTAAATCTCTTAATCTGTTAAAGGGTGGAAACATCGTCGATTGGGTTTCTTTCTCTAACCTATTTTTGTGGTGTAATTTTCTTTTCTAAACAAGAGACTATATCAAATTAACAATTGAACTTTGCATTTGAGATCTTTTTTACCTTGCTATAGTAACCTAGCTTATATTTATAATGATCATAGTCTTTTTATTACTTCATGATTTCTCGTTATCTTTTCACTGCACTTCTCATATGATTTTTTATTTTGTTTTGTGGCTTGTTCTTCCCTATATTAGAGAGTGAGTTTTTCTTCTCTAATATCTAGAAGATATACTCACAACTAAGAATATTTCAGAGTTTTTGAAAGAGAATATAGCTTGCAAAAATAAAAAAATATGGAAAATGATGCAAAAAAACAAAAGACGCGCAATGACGCCAAATTAATATATATATATACACACACACACACACGCTCACAAAAAGTGTATTAAAAAAAAAGATGCCCAAAGTGAGTCATTCAATGGACAAGAGGCATAAAATGAGCCCATCAAAAGCAAACTCTCTTCTCTTTTTCAACTTTTAAATCTTAGAAGAATTTATGTATCTCTTAAGATTTTCAAAGGCTTGATTTTGAATTTTATGATTGTGACAAATTACTTTGATACATTATTCTATAAGATGTTTTTCTAAAACTAAATCTTGAAAGAATCTTCTTTTATTATCCAATTGGTTTTTCTGAGTAAGGACTTTTCATTTCAAAAGATAGTTTTTCCGTGAGAGAAGTCCGAGCTAAGAGTTAACATGATCGGATACTTCACTGCTATTTTGGATTTTTAACGTTGTTAACTTATTGATTTACAAATCCTTAAAATCAATCACATGGAGACTATGTCATATTTATGCCTTGATTAAAAAAAAACTTTGTTTTTGTACATTTTACGTCTTTTTCATATCTTATTTTTATCATTTTCGTTTTTTTTTGTGATATTGTTTTCCTTGTATTTGTCCTTTTATGTTTTATTATTTTTATTGTCCTCCTCCTTTTTGTGAAGTCAAAAGGGGGAGTAGTTGGTTGTACTATTCTCTCTGTAGTTTGATTCTGTTATTGGACTGTTAAATTGTATTTATTCCTATCTCACTATTTTCTTTAAACTTTTTAAATTGCTTTAATTATGTTATGTTTTTCATCATCAAAAAGGGGGAGATTGTTGCGTATCTGATTTCAAAAATAAAATTTAAATAATAGAAAACACTTCTATTTTTTCTACGACTACCTTACCGACTAACATTTCAGGTCCACAAGTTCACAACTATAAGTTGAACCAGCTCAAGATTGGGTAGACTAAGTCAGAGTTATTTTGTAAAATTATTTTCACTTTCTTGAGTATATTGTAAATAATGTGGTTCTTGTTGCTAAGTAACCTTGCACACACACACTTGGGGGAATTTTACTATCTGATTTAGTGTTCTCTATTTTGAGGACATCATCCAGGATGATCCCAATATCATCCTAAATGTTCAGTTAAACACATAAACCCTAATTAGGGCATCCTTGTTATGGCAGTTGTCATTAAGCTCATCGTCCTAGATGATATTTGTATCATCTGGGATGATATACTCAAATTAGAAAGAACCAGTCGCCAGATCTATTCAGGTATTATTTATATTTTGGACATCATCTAGGAAATTATCTTGGACGGAACATAATTATGGCTAAATTAATTTAGTAATTAAGGAAAGGAATAAAGGCTTGATTGATACGATCACATCGTCATGGATGATAACAGGATCATTCAGAACGATCAAATAAAAATACCTTAGTTGCTCCGGGAGGATCAACATCATATAGCTTTTATTCAGGGCGATGCTCGGGACAATTTTCATAAATTTGAACTAATCACCCTGGACAATCATGAGATTAGCCTGGATGATCAAGCTATCTTTTCACCATTAAGACATTGGAGGATAAATTTGAACTAATCACCCTGGACAATCATGAGGTGCTTAGTGAAGTCTAACATAGGCATGCCTCTAATTAGGTCTTTTTTAAGTAATCATCATAAGGGTTTTAATGCTTGTATGACATAATCTCCTATGCCATAGCCAGGAATCAACAACAATTTTTTTCAAGCATATATAATTTAAAATTTTAATGCAGTTCAAGTATAGCATGTAGACATTATTCATTTATGCTTATTCTAACATAAGTTTTTTATTTAAACTAATCATGCTTTTTTTAGAAATAAATTTAATGTCAAAACCTTTGTCACCTAGTTGACTAAAGCTTAATAAATTATGCTTTAGGTTAGTAGCTAAAAAAAATTTTAGAAATAAAGCTTTTAGCATTATCGATTATACCTGAGCCCACCACTTCCCTAGTATTGTTATATCATAGTGTCAAATTTCCTCCTAACCTGACCTCTAATGTGATGAAATGTTTATGTGACCAGTTATATTCCTCAAACATCCACTGTCCAGGTAGCACATGCTCTAACAAGGCCATTTATGAGAGCATTCCTACATAGTCTTTCAAAGATTAGGTTTGGGAACACAAGTGAATTTAGGTTCCTCCTGATGCTTAAATAAATAAGGCGAATGTATCCCTTGATGTGGTGAATGTATTTTATGAAATTTTGTGATGGTAATTAAACCCGAAAGAACTTTTCTCGAGGCTAACTAAGAAGGGGGGGGGTGAATTAGTTATTTCAAAATTTTCTTTAATAAATAAATAATTAAAACCCCTTGATATGAAAGAAGAACTAATTTAAGAATGACAACAATTAGATATTTTAAACACAAATTAAATCATAAAAAAATATGTAATTTAAAATATGAAATAATATATAGATTGAATGCTCTAAATTTTATAGTGGTTTGGTCAACTTGACCTACTCTCACTCCAAGTATTGCACTAAACATAAGTGACTCGCCTTTTGCTTCCACAGCAAGGTGAAGAAGCCCTTACAAAATCTTTTCACTGACCTGGTAAGGCTGAGAACCCTGAATCCTTTTACTTCCTCCTAGATTAGGCATGGAATGTTGAACTCTTTTTTCACCCTCCTCATGAAGGATGAGAACCAAGAAATCCTTTTACTCCCTTATAGAGTAAGAAAAGAACTTTGAATCCTTTTTTACCTACCTAATGAAGGCAAAGAACTCGGATGTGATACTGATAATTATCTTTCCAGTAGCCATAAGGAAATAAAAGAGGAAACTTGAAGAAGATGATAAACCCCTTACTTGGAGCAACGTTTGTGAATCCCTAAGAACTCCCCCTCACAAGGTTCTCTCTCTCTCTCTCTCTCTCTCTCTCTCTCTCTATCTATCTCTCTCTCTCTCTCTCTCTCTTTCAAGCTCTCTATCTTTCTTCTCTAAGTTCTCTCTCATATCTCCTCCATAGCAAAAGATTGTCTCAAGTGATAAGTGAGAGAGCTTAAATAGAGAGGCTCAAAAGAAGCCCAAATTTTAACTTGTTGACAAAGATCATCCAATACAATTGATAGATCATCTTGTATGATTAGTACAAAATAGTTTTTTCAGACAGAATGAATTGCATTGCCCTGTATGATTTGTTCAAGCAAAATAGGCTTATCATCCCAGATGATTAATGTATTATCGTGGATGATTAGTTTAAATCTATTGAACTTTGACTATTATGATACCTACTGATACCTCATCCCATATAATTCTCTGTCATTTAGGATGAAAGGGTCAATCATCCCAGATAGTTAGTTGAAAAATTATAGTATTTCTCTAGTATGATAGAGGGCAATCCCTTATTATCCCATACATATTCTCTGTTGACTAGGACGATTATCATTGATCATCCTGTATTATCGTATGGAATTAAGTTTTACCATAATTATTCTCCTAACCACATGATTAATTTAGGCATGATTGTCCTCAATCATTACGGATGATATCTTGTACGATTAACATAAAATTTAAAAATTTATATATTGCCTAAATTGTAATTGGTGCTGATCATTCACATTTTGAATTTATTGTCATGTGTGATACGGATAGTATTATTTGAATAGTTAATTCCTCTTTGTTAGTACGGATACCTTATTTAGGGTTTTTGTTTAATGGATCATCCAGAATGATATGAATTGTCCTGTATGATTATTTTTAAAAATAGAGAATTTCTCTAACTCATTAACTCACTCCCTTGTGCGTGTATGTATAAGGTTACTAAGCTTGGGGTCCACGAGATACATGAATTGACTAAAGAAATGTAAAAAATATTTTGAAACTAAAATTACAAAAAGATTCAACCCTAATCTACCTATCTTGAGCTAATTTGCATTACAAGTGATCTTGTAGACTTGAAAAGTTAGTGAGTAGGACAAATAAAATAGATTTGGAAAAATAATAGTAGCCACAAAACAATAATGTTTATTATCATTAAAATGACAGTACTTGATCCCAAATTTATAGCAATCTTCCCCTTTTCGATGATGGTAAATATTGTTGTTGAAAAAATTTAATAGGGAATTTCTTTTTTTTAAGGAAAAAATGAGATTAAAAATAGGGCAAAACAAATTCCACTAAAATATAAGAAAACAATACACTACTCCACCTTTTGATATCATAAAAAGGAGAAAAAAAAGAAAATAAACTAAAAAGATTAAAGTACAAAAAGGAAGATCAGTACAAACTTAGAAAAAAAATGTACTAATAATTTAAAATAAAAATAAACCAGATTAGGAGGAGATAGTGGTACAAAAAAGTTTCGGTGAAGTGAGGCAAACTACTCTCCAAATTAGGTCATATCCTGGTCATGTTGCCATTCCTACTGGGCTATAAAGGCATCAAAGTGAGTTAAGTCTTCAGCATGCTGCTGCTCCTATGTAGCTATGTAGGAGTCAAACATAGCCTCCAACTGGTCAAACCTCTCAACCAGCTGATCTATCTGTGATTGTTGTGAAAGTGCTAAGATGACACTAGAAAGTTCTCTGATACAACTTGAAAGTTTGTTAGGGATGTTAGGCCATATGAACAAGCCCAAAGCTAATTAAGAGAGAGAGGTGAATTGGTAAAAAATATCTTTCACTCAAAACACAATACTCAAACCAATATCACCACAACGAAAACCAAAGTGCGGAAATTAAAAGCGGAAGTAATAAAGAAAGAACACACCGGATTTATAGTGGTTCAGTCAAGCCTTGACCTACATCCACTCCTTGGAGGCACCCTCCAAGTATTGCACTAAACTAAGTGTCTCTACTTCAGCCCACGCATCAAAGCGGAGAAGCCCTTACAAAATCACTTCCACCTTACCCAGTGCGGCGAAGTCACCGGGTCCTTTGACACCAAAGAGATCTTCTTCTTTGGTGAACTTCCCTCGAGACAAGCCTTGAATTCGACGGTATTCAGGTGAGAGCTTGTCAGAGCAACCGTGTGGAACCCCCTCCACACTCCCTTGAGTCCCCCCTCACAAGATCTTCTCCCTCTCTCAAACTCCACCCTTTCCTCACTCCCTTTCAAGCTCTCTCTTCAAGTTTCCCCCAAAATAACAAATCTATAATGGCTGCCAAAGACACTTTTCAAAGTGTCATGTCAAGCTTAAATAGAACATCTCAAAACAAGCTCATTAATGCAAGTTGCCGACATTATCATCCAGGATGATAGGTATATCATCCTATACGATCAGTATAATTTAAGCCCAATCAGTCGGGATGATTTGAGACGATCAGAAGAAGTTTGTTACATCGTCCTGGCCAATATCATGATCGTTCAAGACGATTAGTTTAAAACCAATTTCAATCATCTTGATCATCGCCCGGAATAGATGATTGCCGATGTAAATCATCAAAGCCATTATCCCGAACGATCTTACGATCATCCTGGACGATGTCATCATATCAATCATCCATTAATGATTTCTACATATATTAGATCAATTTAGGCATAATTGCGTTAGATCATCCTGGACGATGTGTATATTGTCCTGGACGATTTCCTAAAGTAAAGAATACCTAATCTGATCATGGAGGCTGATTCTTTCTGAATTGAGCATATCATCCTGGCCGATAAAAGTATCATCCAAGCTGATTAGCTTATGACAGCTGCTTTAATAAGGATGCCCTAATTAGGGTTTCTGCTTTTGGACAGATCGTCCAGGCCGATATAAATATCGTCCCAAACAATGTTAACAAAAATAGTAAACTCTAGGGAACAGTCAGAAAATCTTCCAAGTTACAAAACATCAGGAGCCACACCAAATACAATAGACTTAAGAAAGGAAAAGGTGTACAAACTTTCTCAGACCTAGTCTACCCAATCATGAGCTGGTTCCAAATTGCAGTATGGTCGTGTGGACCTTAAATGTTAGTAAATAAGGCCATCATAGAGAAATAGAACTGTTTGCTATCACAAAAATCATAAATCATGAAAACAAATCCGTAACAATCTCCCCCTTTTTTATGATGGCAAAAAGTATAATTTTAATTTTCAAAAAGGAACATTTTCTCCTAATCTCCTCCTCGCTAGAATAACACTTTAAAAATAGGGGAGATAAAAATAATTTTTGTTGTTTTTTAAATTTTTGAATAAAAGATATAAATACGATAATAGTATAAAAATTCAACAATACGTTTCCCCCCTTTGATATTATCAAAAAGAGAGGAGGCACAAACAAAAAATAAAATGACCAAAAGATAAAAATGTTCCCTCATCTAATGAAAAACAAATATTCTTAAAATGAGAAAGTTACCTTTTTGTTTTAATCAAAAACTTAGTAGAATTGGATTGACAACGCATAGCCTAGAAAAGGTTAGAAATTCATATTTTGAGAATCCAAACTCAAGTTCTTTTAAAGGCTCAAAAAACTTTTTACTCCAATATCCAAATCAAGGAAAAAATGGGAAAAAGAAACATTAATTTTTCAAAACTGCTTTCATAAAACATATCTAATAGAAGATCAATACACGAATTGCTGAATTAGGAACCAAGATTTTCAAGCATAAGTTTTGAACATATCAACGATTTTCTTAAGCTTTTAGTAGTATAAGAAAAAATAAGCATATTATTTTTGTGGTTTCATTTATGCTCTTTATCACTTGAATGGCTCTTTGAGCATCTTTTGATTTTTAATACACTTTGTGTATTATTTTTTTTCAATTTGGCATCATTGCGCATCTTTTGGTTTGGCATCATTGGCCACTTTTTTTTCAAAAAATATATTTTCTTTCATATATTTTCAAAATTAAAGTAAATCCAAATTATTGAGAACACGAACAACTTGATTAAGAAAATTTTAAGGTGGATTCAACAATCTTGCAAAAGATTCCTATGCGATAGAAAAAATGTAGGGAGATGAAAAAAAAGTTTCAAAATCCAATTTTAAATATGATGAAGATTTTGAATCAAAAGTAAAATAACCTCTTTAAGAAGAGAGAAAGAGAAACAAATTCAACAGTTCCCTTCCTCTGACTGTTTTAGAGAAGTCAATCACAACTTACCAAAGATTTCAAAAAAAAAAGGAAGTAGATTTTTCATTTTTAGAAAAGTGAATATGTGTTTTAATCAGAGAAAAAATTTCATGAAACAAAAAAAATTCAAAGAATAAACAAAAACATAAACAAAAAATAAAAATTGAAACAAAATAAATAAACAAAAAAGAAAATAACTAAAAACAAAACAAAACACAAACACACAAATATGGCTTTTAACCATTATCTTTCTCCTGGTCCGATGCTTCAGAAACCAGGTCTGCCTAGAAGATTTTTTTCTTTCATTATCTCCCCAATTTAAAATTTGCTTCGCTTTACCCTTTTCTTTTGCTGGAAGAATTCTTAAATTAGGGCACGAATTTTTCATATGACCAGGCTACTTACAACAAAAGCAAATAACGTCAGAAGAAATATTAACATCCTTACCATTTTTACCTTTATTCCACTTTTGTTGAAGCTTATGCTTTGGTGAGCTTTTTGATTTGCTTGACAAGTCATTGCATTCTTCACCAACTAAGCTATCTTTTTCCATATCTTCATCTTTTAGAACAATCCTTTCACCTGCATCCATAAGTATTTGACCCAAACTTTGCTCGTAGGCAATGAGTGAGCCAATCAAATTATCAATAGAATATTCATTCAAATCTTTTGATTCATAAATAGCAATTACTTTAGCATCAAACTTAATTAGTAGACAACGAAGAATTTTGTTAACTTTTTCAAAATTTGAAAATTCTTTTCCTAAAACATGCAATGATGTTACAATTTGGATAAACCTAGTATACATCTCTAAGATTGTCTCATAAGGTTTCATGAAAAATAGTTCATAATCATGCTTTAACACATTCAATTTGAATTTCTTAATTTCACTAGTGCCTTCGTATATGGTGTATAGTTTATCCCAAATTTCCTTACCAGTAGTGCACATGGATACTAACATAAAATATTAAGAATTTAAAGCACAGAAAAAGCAATTTAAAGATTTTGCATTCAATTGAGCATCAATTCGTTCATCTCTATTCCACTGACTAAAAGGAATGTAAATTTTAATTCCATCTAAAATATGTGACGGTAATGAATAACCAGTTAAAATCATATGCCACATGCAAAAATCAATTGATTGCAAAATAATAGACATGCAAATTTTCCAAAAATCAATTGAGATATTTTCAAATAGAGGAGGTCTAGTGATTGAATAACCTTCAGCAATAGTATGATTATAAAAATTTGCCATGGATCAAAAATTCAAAAGCTTTCAAAAACTTATTTTATGAATCCCGCTCTGATACCACTTTAAAGTGCTCAGATGACACTAGAAAGTGCTCTGATACCACTTGAAAGTTTATTAGGGAAGTTAGGCCCTATGAACTGACCCAAAAAAAATTAAGAGAGAGCGGTGAATTGGTAAAAAATATCTTTCACTCAAAACACAATACTCAAACCAATATCACCACAACGAAAACCAAAGTGCAGAAATTAAATGTTGAAGTAATAAAGAAAGAACACATCGGATTTATAGTGGTTCGGTAAAACCATGACCTACATCCACTCCTTGGAGGTACCCTCCAAGTATTGCACTAAACTAAGTGTCTCTCCTTTAGCCCCCACAGTTAGGCAGAGAAGCCCATACAAAATCACTTCCACTTTCCCCGGTGCGGCGGAGTCACCGGGTCTTTTGACACCAATGATATCTTCTTCTTTGGTGAACTTCCCTCGAGACAAGCCTTGAATTTGAAGGTTTCAGTTGAGAGCTTGCTGGAGCAACCGTGTGAACCCCTCCACACTCCCTTGAGTCCCCCCTCACAGGATCTTCTCCCTCTCACAAACTCCACCCTTTTCTCACTCCCTTTCAAGCTCTCTCTTCAAGTTTCCCCGAAAAGAACAAAGCTACAATGGCTGCCAAAGACACTTTTCAAAGTGTAATTTCAAGCTTAAATAGAAGATCTCAAAACAAGCTCATTAATGCAAATTGCCGACATTATCGTCCAGGTCAATAGGAATATCGTCCTGTACGATCAGTATAATTTAAGCCCAATCAGCCGGGATGATTTGACACGATCAAAAGAAGTTTGTTACATCGTCCTGGCCGATATCATTATCATCCCAGACGATTAGTTTAAAACCAATTTCAATCATCCTGATTATCGCTTGGAATAGATGCTAGTCGATGTAAATCATCCAGGCCATCGTCCCGGATGATCCTATGATCATTCCGAACGATTTGATAGTATGAATCAGCCATTAATGCTTTCCAAATATACCAGATCAATTTAAGCATAATTGCGTTAGATCGTCCTGGACGATGTGTATATCGTCCTGGCCGATTTCCTAAAGTAAATAATACCTAATAAGTAAAGAATACCTAATCTGATAATGGCAGCTGATTCTTTCTGAATTGAGCATATCGTCCTGGCCGATAAAAGTATGGTCCAGGCTGATTAGCTTATGTCAATTGCCTTAATGAGGATGCCCTAATTAGGGTTTCTACTTTTAGACAGATCGTCCATGCCGATAAAAATATCATCCCGGACGATGTTAGAAAAAATAATAAAATCTAAGGAACAGTCAGAAAATCTTTCAAGTTACAAAGCATCAGGAGCCAAAACAAATATAATAGACTCAAAAAAGGAAAAAATGTACAAACTGACTCAGACCTAGTCTACCCAATCTTGAGCTGGTTTCAAATTCCATTCTGATAGTGTGGATCTGAAATGTTAGTAAATAAGGACATCGCAGAGAAATAGAACTGTTTGTTATCATCAAAATCATAAATCATGAAAACATATCCGCAACATGTTGGAGGATAGGAACAAGTAAAGGAATTGGTGTTGGACCATCATCGTGTTCCTCTGCTTCTTGGTAGTGAGCCTAACAGAAAGAAGCACTTTAAATAAAATGGATGGAAGTATAAGAGTAAAAGAATGGGAACTGATCTAGTGGTGTAAGAAATTAGAAGTTGTACTTAGATTCTATAACAAATGCTATGATGTGTCCAAAGGCCAGAATGGGTATTCTATTATGTTTAAGATCTCTAATACATGTTCTAATATAAAGATAAAGAATTAGTAGAACAGCTTCATTAATGTCTATCTGAACCATTATAAGGTAAGTTGTAAGAGAAAGAATTGTAGTAATGTTGATTCAATTGCCAGCTTTAGGAATGATTGAATTTATAATTATATGTGGATGATGAAAGAATCCTGAACTAGAGTACCAAGCTATACAACCTAGAAGTTATTATTACATCCTCTAAGGGGGGTGTTAACAGAGGTCAAATCAAACTCAAGATTTATAGCTTAAATATGAACATTTTTACTAGTAGTAAATAGATGTAGGAAATTATGAAGGTCTTGGTAGGTTATTTCTAGTGGTTGCCTATTGACATATAATTGGAGGACAGTACATTCATTAATGATTCACAGACTCACACACAACTTAAAGAGTAGTTCAAAATAGAAGGGATAAGAAAGAGTAAGAATGAAGTTTAAAGTGGTATGAGAGAATAGAGATAGTACTTAAAAGTGGAGTTCCTCTTGATTGATGATTTTTTAGGGTGTGATTCCATCATCCTTTTATTTATTATAGGTATCTTGATCAGCTGCCTCAGCAAATCTTGGATTAACTTGACGAAGAGAGGAACTTTCAAAAAATTTGTCATGACACTTGCTTCCTGTCATAATAAAGGATCAGATTTTAAAGGAGAAGGAAGAAGTATTAGAGAATTGGAGTGAAGAAGACCATGGAGTTAGGCTGCTTATATAGAAACAGATAGATCATCTAAGATGATAGCGTGATCATCCTGGATAATCAAGTGCAATTAGTTCATCTAGAACATTATTCAAAAAAACTTGGTTAAATCATCTATGAAGGTATAATATCATACTGAACTATTAGACACAAGTCGTCATCCCTAGGAGTCATCCTGTAAGATCATTGACTAACTATATTACCTAGGATGAATATGTGGATTGTCTAGGATGATTTGTCATTAAGAATCATATCAACTGCATTGAAAACAACTAATTATTTCTTCCATATGGATTGCATAGAAAGAAATGAAGATCACCTAGTACATTCACCAAACATTTATTTTTACCACCCATTGGATGGGTAGTGATAAGTGATGCGTATTTTTTTTTCGAATTGTATAAGATGATGTGGATTTTCCTTGATGATGTAAGCAAAATATAAAAATTTAGGACATGTAATATGGTGATCAGTATGATTTCAAAACAAAAAATAAAAACATTAAAAAATAGAAAACAACAAAAAAACCAAACAAAAACTGATCAAAAATTAAAATACAATTTTTTTAATTCATCATCTCTTGTAAATGATAAATTTACCTTTGAGTAGATAAAAATAAGTATGAAATGATATAATAATATTGAAATCCAATAAAGGAAGTAAACCAATCTTATTAACCCTAGCTTAGACTCCTTACAAGTTAAATTTTTTTTAAATAAAAACCTAATTCATAAAAGAAATCAAATAAGAAAGTGATATGTCCAAATATCATTTTAGAAAAAATATATGATAGAATAATATTGCAAAGTAATTCAACAAAATCATGATTTTTAAAATTCAAGTGTTTAAAGATATCAAATGGCATATAAATTCTTCTAAGAATTAAATATTTGAAAGAGAAGAATGCTTATTTCTTTATGGGCTCATTTTGTGCCCCTTTTTTTAGTTATCTTGTGTACTTTGTGTACCTTTTTATTTTTGATACACTTTAGAGTATCTTGCAATCACTTGGCAATTACTACTCATCTTTTCAATTTTCTTTTGTCTTCCTCTTATGATTTTTGCATGCTAGCTTCCGTTCAAAATCTTTAAAGACTCTTCATTATGAGATTATCTTCTAGATATAAGAGAAGAAACGCACTCTCTAAAATAAGGAAGAATAAATCACACATTAGAATCATATCCATGTGACAAATGAAATAACCTGATTAAGAAAAACTTGAAAGTAATTTAATGACTTTGAGTATTATTCATATGAGCTAGATTATTGTAAGAAATTAAAATAGATCTATATTTTGATCTCCAACTTTTTTATTTTAAATAGATTTTTCTTTAAAGGAAATTAACCCATAATAAGAGTTGGAGGAAGAGAGACAACCATCAATGCTTGTTCCATTAATTGATTTAGTGAACTCAATCACTACTTACTAATTTCAATAGCCAAAAATTAAGGAAAAAATGTCATTTAAAAAATCAATATCAGAAGTAACCCTTGATCTAATTCTTTAAAAACACTGAAGGAAAAAAAATAGAAAAATGAATAACATAAAACTAAAATACACAAATAGAAACAAACATACAAATAAAACAAAAAAGAAAACATCAAAAAATTGAAAGCAACAATTTTAATTATTAATATCTATTACACAATATATGATACTTAATTAAAAGATTGCAGTTGAAGTTTTGTAAAATATTAATTTTCTTTGGGAAAAATTAATTCTTGGAATTTTTATTTTGGAATCAAACACATTATTATGAATGATATATCACCTTAAAAGATAAACATATCAATCCCTAATGGGTTCAAACAACAAAACTTTGACTTTATCTTGCTTATCATAATCAAACTAAAGAGAAAATTACATATAACCCTGAAGGGTGGGTCAAAATGGAATTAAATCGAGTGTTTACCTATGCTAATTTGGATAAAAGGATCATTAAATTCATAATCAAAATCATAATAATAGAATAATATGTCCTTCAAGAGAAAGAAGATATCACTTAATATTAACTATTTGAAAATGATGATAATAATCATCAGAGTTAATTTTCTCAAAGATAATTAATTGAGGGTTTTGAAAACTATGATTTTAAAAAATTTTCTAATTTGGGTTCTAAATCTTCCATGAGCATAAGCCCTCGATGTTAATTATATCATAGGAAATCAGAGTTTTTCATGAATACTCTTGATTAAAATAATGATACAAATTTTATTTAAGAATTCAAAGTATGATGTCAAAGAAGGTAAGGGTTAGAAATTTTAAATTAGATTAGATCAAATTTGAACACTTATTTTTAGAGTTAAAGCAAAAATGGCAGGAGGCACTTTGGATTATGAAATAACTTAGAAGTGCCCTAGTCAATCCTATGTGTTGGGCTTGAATTTATTTGAAAAACATTTTTTATTTGAATTATAAATTTTATTTTAAATTTGGGATTCATTTCCAAGAGGTTGAGGGATTACAGCCTAAGCTTGCCTTAGAGCATGTCTAAATTGGGTACTAAAAATTTGTAACCCAAACTAACTAAAGTAATACAGGATCTGGACTTACCCCAGCCTAGATTACGGAGTCAACTAAACCACCTAAGCACTTCGGAACTATGTATTCGATCACTTATGAAAGAGTGGTAGGGACATTAATTTGATTGAGTTTGAGGAGTTGGAGCTGACATCTAAAGTAGATTCCTAATCAGCCCCTTTGACTTATGTTGGTAATTTGATGCTTAAGTAAATTCAATTAAAGTTTTAGACACTTAAATTATTTTCTAATACAATGCATGCTAGTTAACTAAATAAATATTTAAACTAAATATGAAATTATTTAAAAAAGACTTAAAAATAAGTTTTTTTCCAAATATTTTATAGATTCCCCATGATATATCTACAACGTCACAGGCCAGGTGGTCTACCAAAATCCACAGGCAAGGAGGTGCTTAACAAAGGAAAGAAGATGCAACGAGATACTATGTGAACTCCCAACAATACCAAACTTACTTCATAAAAGCATTAGAATTTCAATGTGAGCTTAAATATTTTTAATTTTCTTAAGTAGAATAATTTTTATCGCACCCTTACGATTCTCTGATCTACTTCCAAGATAAAATAAATCGACATACAAGTTTGCTGAAAAAACTAAGAAAAATAGGCAATCCTAATAGTAGATAAAGAAATCAATTATAAATCAAATTAATTAAATTCATATTCAAATTGAAAGTCCATGTGGCTACAACGTAAAGTCTATAGAATGTAATATGACTGGGTATCACTAACAACAGTTCAGATTCAATTCCTAAGACTCAAGTGACTTTGATAAAGGGATTATTCTCATTATTTATTTCTTTGTTATTCCTAGGGCCACTTGGATCCTCAGGTCTGGATATCCAAATGAAAAGGCACTCCCCCTTAAATGGATTGTTATCTTTTCCTGTTGGATATTTAAAAACTATCCTAACTTAGTCTTCCAATATGAGGATAACACTCCCTTTGGAATCTAAGTTAAATAGTTATGCATCCCTTTCAAATGTCACTTTGAATTACAACTCAATAAATTTGAATTACATTTGTTAAAAATTAAAATAGAGACTCAACACCTATAGAGTTATCCTAAGCAGTTACAATTTGATCACTTAAGCAGTTATATATATCTTAAAATTGAAATGCTCAACCTAGCCACATATGTCCATACTCTTTTAATTTAAGGGGGCTTAGCATTCTGAAGGATGAATTTGTTTAGAGTTCAAATATTAATGTGTTAAGATTTATTTTAGAATGCATTATTATTATTACTTTTTTAGGTTGATTGATTTTTATTAACTAAACTGATAATTTCTAGAATTTTGATTGATTATTCAAATTTTGTAATTTTCTAGATTATTTTATTTATTAAAGCAAGGGGTCAAATTTTGACTTTTATATTAAGGCTGATTTCTAAAAAGTACATATTTTTATAAAAACAATTAGACATTAAGATGATCATTTTGACTATAAGTTTGTTTTATTTGGATTTTTCTTCATTTACATATGAATTTTCAAAATTTTAGTTGAAATTTGAAAAGTAGTTGACCCTAATGTTAGCTTTTTGATTTTAAGTGTTTTTATGGTTTTGCGAATGTTACCAAATATTAGACCTTACCTGGAGTAAAATGTCTTTTAGTTTGCTCAATTTGAAGTTTTCAATAATTAGTTAAAATTTTTTTAAGTTCATGTATTTATTTGAATTATTTAATTAGTTTAATTGAGGGCATTTTAATGATTTTGCTTCAAATAAACTCCCAACTTGAATTCAACTCCAAAGGATATGAATGACCTAAGGAGGGATTCCCAAGTGTTATGCTCCCTACTATCTAAATTAGATGCAAGATTATCTAAGTTCTCATGTGCATTTCCTAATTCAACATGTAATATTTTCAAGGAATCATGCTCTTTAGTTAAATCAAGTTACTTTTTATTCAAAGAATCAAGCTCATCTAATAAAACCATGTGATTTCTATCTAGAGTGGAATGATTTTTCCTTAGGATTTCATGCTCTTTTTATAGATTTAAAAAATAGACTTGGAGGCTAGCTTATAATTTCTTGAGCTTCCTATATGAATAATGAATTATTTTAGAAACAACAAGTAATTGGTCATAAGTAAGCTCACATTCCTCCTCTTGATCTGAGTAATCAAGATGATCATCAATCATTAAGAACAACATTGTTACCTCCTCTTCTACTTCAGTTTCAGAGTGGTTTAATGCTTAGTCTGCCCAAAAGGCTTATGGGTCCTTTTTTTATCCTTCTTGAACTTAGGTTTTTCTTCACCCTTCTCCTTACTTCAGGGAGCTTTAAGAATTGGAAAATTAGACTTCAGATGCCTTGGCTTCCTACATTCAAAACAAATAACATTAGAAGAGACTTTATAATTTCTATTAATCTTACCTTTGTTCCATTTTTGATGATGTGTTTGCTTTCTCCTTAAGAATCTCTTGAATTGTTTAGTAATTAAAGCAATATCAATATTTTTTAAACCATAAGAATCAATGTTAGAATCATTATCCTTTCAGGCTCCAATTTTCTCCTTTTTCATCTCACCTACATCAAGTTGTCTTTGGTTTCATCCTTGCTCATAAGCAATGAGTGATCCAAGTAAGTTATCAATTGAATAAATATTCAGATCCTTGAATTCAGTAATGGAAATATTTTTGGTATGAAAGGCAGAAGGTAAACATCTTAGAATCTAGATAACCTTTTAATAATTTGTGAGTTCTCTTCCTAAGGCATGCATGGATTTAATAATCTATGTACGCCTAGTATATATTTTAGAAATAATTTGTTAGGTTTCATGTGAAAAAGTTTAAAATCACAAAGAAGAACATTTAGCTTAGATTATTTAACTTCCTATGTTCCTTCGTAGGTAATGTACAATTGTCCCTAATCTCTTTACTAGTTATACAAGTGCAAACATGTATATAATCTTCAAATTTTAAGGCACAGAAAATATAGTTCAGACATTTTGCCTTTACTTGTGCTAAATCTTTATCATGAGTAGTTCATTTAGAAAAGTAATTTCAGTTTTAACACTATTTATTAATCAACAAGCTGTAGAATAACCATCCTGAACTAGCGTCCACATACGATAATTAATTGATTCTAAAAGGTAGATATGCGAGTTTTCTAAAATCAAAAGGAATATTATTTAAAAAAGGTGGTTTAGTAATTGAATATCCTTCCATTGTGTATCTATTTCCAAATTTAGCCATGGATCATAATTCAAAAGTTTTCTATAACTTGATCTTTTGAATCCTGCTCTGATACAACATGAAAGTTTGTGAGGGTTATTAAACCCTTAAAAAATAGTCCCGAGGTTAACTAAGAGGAGGGGTGAATTGGTTATTTTAAAATTTTCTTTAACAAATAAATAATTAAAACCCCTTAATGCAGAAGTAGAACTAATTTTACAATAACAATAATCAAATCATAGAAAAATGCAAAAAAAATAAATAGAAAGAAGACATTAAAGTTTATAGTGGTTCAGTCAACATGACTAACGTGCACTCCTTGGAGACTCCCTCTCCAAGTATTAAACTAAATAGAAGTGACTATCATTTTGCTCCCACAATATGGCAGAAAAGATCTTTCAAAATCTTCTCACCGACCTAGTGAGGTAGAGAACCTCTAAACCTTTTACTTTCTCCGAGAGTATGCAAAGAACATTGAATCCTTTTTCACCCTCATGTAGGCAAAGAACATGGAAATCCTTTTACTCCCTCCCAAAGTACTCAGAGAACCTTGAATCCTTTTTCACCCACCTGGTGAAGGCAGAGAACTTTGATCTAATTCTCTTTGATCTGAAGAACTCTTTTAGAGCCTCCATATAAATAGAGAGGCAACTTTAAGAATACAATGAACACCTTGCTTAGAGAAATCTTTGTGAATCATTCACAACTCCACCTCACAAGGATATTTATCACACAAGCTCTCTCTCTCTTGCTTCTCTAAGCTCCCTCTTAGATCTCCTCCATAATAAAAGATTATCTTAAGTAAAAATTGAGAGAGCTTAGATAGAGAGCCTCAAAAGAAGCCCTAAATTCAACTTGCTGACCAAAATCGTCTAGTATGATCGATAGATCATCTTGTATGATTAATATAAAGTTTCCCTTTCAGCCAGTATAAATTACATTGCCCATTATGATTAGTTCAATAGAAATAGGCTGATTGTCCCGAACGATTAAAGTATTATCATGGACGATTAGTTTATATATATTGAACTTCATCTTGTATGATACTTGATGATGCCTAATCGTCTCACATACTTCTCTATCATCTAAGATGAAAGAGGACAATCATCCTAGATAATTAGTTGTTAAGTTATGGTATTTTTCTACTATGATAGGTGGCGATCCCTTATCATCCCATACAAGTTCTCTATTGTAAGAATGATCATCATTGATCATCTTGTATAATAGTACCGAATTAGGTTTTATCATAATTATTTTCCTAATCACAGGATTAATTATGCATGATTGTCCTCAATTAGCTAGGATGACATACATCATTCTGTATGATTAGCACAAAATTTATAAATTAAAATATTACCTAAATTGTGATTGGAGGCTTTTTTCATAATTTAAATTAATCATCTTATACAATTTGGTTATTATATTATGATTAGTTTAATTGCTCTTAATTAGCAGGGATGTCTTAATTAGAGTTTATATTTTTAATGGATCATCCAGGGCGATATGAATCATCATGTATGATTAGATTAAAAAAAATATAAAATTTCTCTAACTCATCAACACGCTCCCTTAAGTTTGTGTGTGTAAGGTTACTTAGCTTAGGGTCTACCAAATATATGAATTGACTTAAGAGAATTAAAATGTACATTGAAATTGAAATTATGATAGACTTAATCCTAGTCTATCTGATCTTGAGTCTATTTTCATTACAAGTGATCTTGTGAACCTAAAAAGTTAGTGAGAAGAGAAAATAAAATTGATACACAAGAATAACAGTAGTAACAAGATAATAATGCTTATTATCATAAAAAAAGTACTTGAGCCCATATTTACAACAATTTAGCCCTCTATACTAGATGTGTCCTATGGTGGATTATGCATGTTTGGGCTATGTGACCTAACGTGCCACAAGAGTAACACTTAAAATTAGGAAATGAACCTCAAACAATTATTCTTGGAATACTCATTCTGCTCTTAATAGCTCTCTGGCTGGTGATTTTGGGGTGATTTCATTTCTTACTGTTCTTTTACATGGTTTTTACTATAGATTATTGATCATTTTTATGTTTCATTCAATTTGTGTGGTTTCATTTTATTTCTATCTTAATGTCAGTTGGCCTTAGGCCATTTTCTTCTCTTTTATGGGAGGTGCTTCATACTCTTTGGTTCTCAATACTTAGGGCATTCCTCCATTTTCACTGATGGTTTATTCAAAAGGTTTATTTTGTGATGATTATTGTGAAACTAAATATTGCTCTTTTGTGATGTTCCTATCAGATCTTCCTCTTCGAAGGAACTAATTTTTTATTTCACAAAATTGATGGTGAAAGGTTTTCCTGCAGTTTTAATGTTTGATGATGATATTTTCAAACTTGTTAGCCCTTTCAGTTCACTCATATTGGTAAGTTTTTGGTCTATCGTCCCCATCTTGATGCGATTCATAATTTTTTTGGGAACTTAATATTATCTAGAAATTATTTATCATCTTGCTTGATGCTAGACATGTTGCGATTCAGTTATCCAATGACCTTAATTATAGTAGGGTTTTACAAGAGGAACTTATCATATTCTTAACTTTCAAATGAGATTACTAAAATGGACACCTTCTTAATGTCAAATAGGAATCCCCCATTATTCCTATTTGGTTTTCTTTTCCTAATTTACATTTGCATTTGTTTAATTATCATATTCATCATGTTTTGGGGTCTTGTTTTTTGTATACCTCTTCAAACGGATCAAAACATTGCCTCTCATTCGAGGCCTTTGGTGGCTCGGATTCTTATGGAATTAGACATCACAAAGAAGCATCTAAAATACATCTGGTTTGGTTCTAAAAAATCTAGGTACTTATAGAAAGTTGAGTTTGAAAATATTCTTGATTTTTTTTGGCATTGTAAAATTCATGGTCATTCAATAAATGATTGTTTTGTTTCCTAACATCAACTTAGAAAGAATAATATGGCCCTTAAAAAAGTAGTTGAACTAATTAATGGTGAACCAGACATGCATGGATGTCAGAATATTCTTCAGGAAATGGCTCAAACCTATATTAAGAGGATTTAATAGCTTCAAGGGGTGACATAGAGATTGACCATTTAGATAATTCCACAAGGAGTGAAGGTTTTTTTGATAACGAAGACAAAGAAGATCAAAATAATATTGATAATGTGGATTCCATTGATGAACAAGTTTTAGTGGATGTGGGTGAGAATAGTTTAGGGGAGAAATTTGGAGATGATCAACATCAACTAATTACTGATTCTTGGTTAAACAAGGAATGGAGGAGAATAATATGGATGAGAAAGGATTGTCACTTTGTCAAGAAAATAACCCAAATGGTTGTGTTATTAATCAAGTAATTAAGGATAAGTGTGAAAGTGGATCTGATCATACTTCTAAAAATAATTTGATGAATGATGACGATAAAATTTATGATATTAATTAAGGGGAAATTTGGTCTTATGACACGTTGACTCCCAAGGATGGTGATAAGGCCTCCACTATTAACTCTATGTCATGTTCTAATGGAAATGCTAACATTAGTGAGTATGGTTATACTTCTAACTTCAAAAAGAAGTGTAAGAATAAAAAGAACACATCTAGAATTACCCCAATGGTCACTAGAGCTTCTAACCAATCTATTAATGGTTAAAGCTCTCATGCTGAATATTAGGGGTATGCGTGGCTCTCTATCTATGGACAGATTAATGAATTTATATAGAAATTATTATATTTAACTTTTTGTTATACTTGAGCAATTAGTTTATGCTGCTAAATTGGATTATGTGCATAATAAGTATGGCTTTACGTTTTTGGTTAGCAACTATACCAATAAAATTTGGATTTTTTTGTAAAATTTTATTTCCTTAGATATTATTATGGATTTTCCTCAACAGATTCATATTAATATTAATTTTAATCTAGTTTCTTTCTATGCATTTTTTATTTATACCACTTGTTCAAGATTAAGGAGGAAAATTCTTCGGGATCAACTTATTGATTTCTCATCTTCTGTTAATGCCTCTTGGTTAGTTGGAGGAGATTTTAACTGTATAACTAATGCTTCTAGAAGCATTGGAGGTAAGCCACCTAGTTATCATGCTATTGTGGATTTCAATGATATGATTATGAGTAGTAACCTTCATGACATTGGTTTTTTTGGCAATGGTTTTACTTGGAATTAGTGTACTAATTAGCAAAGATTAAATAAAAATATATTTTAATAATTATTGTATTTCTTCCTTTCAAACTACTCAAATCGAACATTTAATCATAACTTTATCCAACCACTCTCCATTACTGTTAAGCATTAACAGGAATAGGAGTAATACTTTTCAACCCTTTAGATTCAAAAAATATGAGGCTTCTTGATGAGAATTTTTTACATACTGTGCAAAGAACCTAGGCTGTCCCTCTTTTCCCTTCTAATAATCTTTATAGTATGACTCGACTTTAGTTTAATCTTAAAAGACTTAAGCAAAAACTTTCTTGGTGGAATAAATGCATTTTGAAGAAATTTTTTTCTAGTATTATGCTTATTAAAAAGATGTTGAAAATGCTCATACATAATTCATCTTTTGAGAATTTGTCCATTCTGAATGAAACAAAGACTACTTTGCTCAAACTTCAGGAAAAAAAAGAAGCTTATTGGAGGCAAAAAGCCTCTTCTAAATTTATTATGGAAGGTGATCATAATGCTACCTTCATTCATAACATTGCTAATCATAATATAGTTAGTAGGCACAAATTCATATGATCACCTCCCTTGACAGTAATGTTATTGATAACCCTAATTTAATTTTTGCCGTGGGTGTTGAGTATTTTGAAAAAGCTTTTAACACCAACTTTTGTCCCAATTTTAATACTAACTTTTCATGTATTTCTTCTCTTATTTCTGAGGAGGATAATTTTGTGTTAACTAAGGCTCATTCCAAAAAGTAAATTTGGCAGGCTTTCAAAGATATAAATTCTAATTCTGTTGCTGTCCCTAATGGTTTTGTCAATAAGTTTTTTCAAAACACTTGGGAAATCACTAAATAGGACCTTGTTAATGCTACGGTGCATTTCTCTAGGGGCAATCTTATACCAAAATTCTTTACTTCTACTTTTATAGATTTAATTACCAAATCTAATACCATTAATTTTTTGAATGATTTTCATCCCATTAGTTTATGTACCTTTCTTAAAAAACGTATTACCAAAATTATTATGGGAAGCCTTCTTTAATTCTTCATAATATCATTTCCTTGGAACAAACAGGTTTTGTAAAAGGAAGATCTATATTTGACAATATTTTACTAGCACAAGAATTAGTTCATGATTTGCATGCTAATGTTTCTGGTGGCAATATAATTTTCAAAGTTGATATTACTTGGGAATTTCTTTATACCATTTTAAAGAATTTTGATTTAAATGTGCATTTCATTAATCTTATTAAAAATAGAATATAGTATTGTCACTTTATTATTATTATTATTATTATTGGTAACTCCCATGGCTTTTTCAAATCTTCTCATTGTTAAGAAAAAGGGATCCTCTATCTTATGCTCTCTCTATCATTCCTATGGGATTCTTATCCCATGGTATTAATAATCTTTTTAGGACTCACCCTACTCTTAGCATTTAGAATGGGTGGTGTTTTTCCCATTACGCACTCAAGCTTTGTAGTTGATTTTATTATTTTCTCTAATGGTTCTTTTAAAATGTTATATATTCTATTAAAATTTCTTAACTTATTTCAAAATGTTAGTGGTTTAATTTTTAACTCTTCAAAGAGTTGCTTTATTCCAGCTAATTCTATTTATCCTACCTAGATTACTAGTGTTTAAAGAAAATTTAGTTTAAAAAAGAAACATTTACCATTGAAGTATTTAGGTACTCCTACTTACAAGGGTAAGAAACATTCTCATTTATTTGAAGTTATTTTTCACTACTATCCATAAGAAACTTTTATCTTGGGCCTTTTAATTTCCTTTCTTTTCGAGATAGGCTTGTTTTTATTATACATCTTCTATGTTCTATTCCTATTTATTTGTTGCATTCTATGTGTCCTACATTAAAAGTTTGCAGTAGAATGGAGACTTTATTTAATAAATTTCTTTGGGGTGCTAAAGATTGTAAACATGCTATGTTATGGGGTTCTTGGAATAACTTCTCGGGTGCTATGGATGAGGGAAGATTAGGCTTATAAAATTTCATAGATATGATCATGGCCTATAATCATAAATTGTGGTTTGCCTTCAGAGATAAAAAAAGTTTTGGTCCAAGGTTCAGGGTTTCTAAGTATTATGTTGGGAAATATTCTTTAAACTGTATTTTTAAACAAGGAAATTCTTTTAACTGGAATAGATTATGTAATATTAAGTGGGAAGTTGAAGAGTTTATTCAATGGGGTATGGGAGATGGAAACATCTTTTTTAGGAAAGAAAAATGGTTAGGTAATTTTTTTATTGGTAATCTCTTATACACTCACTCTACCTCAGCTTGTTAAATTAAGGATTTTATTATTAATGAGAGCTAGAATATTGATTTACTTATAAATTTTTTGCATGATTTTATTATTAAGTTAATTCTAAATATTTCTATTCATTTGGATAATGAGGATTTCATTTTGTTTAGTCTATCTAATGATGGTAATTTTGCTACTAAGCAAGTCTAGAACTCTATTTGGCAAAGGCACCCTAAATATTCTCTTTATCTAACTTTCATGCATGCTACCATATCTCCCTCTTAATCTTTCCTTATGTGGAGGATTTTGCATAATTATTTTCCTTTGGATTCTATTTTATTAAGGAAAAATTTTTATGTTACCTCCAAATGCCAATGTTGATACCATATTGAAAATATGAATCATGTGTCTATTCAGGGCTCGATTGCTATGAAAGTTTGGGTTCACTTTTACAATATGTTTAATTTTCTATCCACTGTTCATTAAAATTATGTTATCAATCTTCTTAAGGAGTAGTTCATCCCCACTAAAGGTCATATTAGGAATATTTTCACTATGATTATTTGCTGGTTTTTAAGGAGTAGTAGGAATGTTTCTAAGCATGAAGATATTAAAATAAATGCTTTAAGTGCCAATTCTAAAGTTAAGAATAAAATTTACCAATTGGTTGTTATTAATTCATTAATGGCTAATTCCTCTAAAGGTTTTCATCATGTTGCTTGTGATTTTGGTTTGATTTTTATAATTGCTTTGGCAGCCAATGTGTCTTCGTCCTTCTGGAGAAAAATTAAACAGAGAACTTGAAAGGGAGAGAGGAAAGAGTGGAGTTTGAGAGGGAGAAAATCCTTGGAAGGGGTTTTAAGGGAGTGTGGAGCGGATTTCACATAGTTATTTTGACAAGCTTGCACCTTAGTACCATTAGATTCAAGGTTCATCTTGATGGAAGTTTTGGGGAGAAGAAAATATCTTTGGTGTCAAAGGACCCAGCTACCCCACCGCACCAAGGAAGGTGGAAGTGATTTTGTAAGATTAAAATTTTGTTAGGGTTGCTAAGCCCTTATGAACAAGGCTAAGGCAAACCAAGAGGTGGGGGAATTAATAGTTTTAAAAATTCTTAAACAAACAGAAAAATCTTTTTGAAACCTTTTTGAAAATTTTAAAATAAACAAGATCAACCCTTGATGCAGAAGCAATTAATAAAATAAATTAGAGATTTTATCCACACAATAAAACACAAAAAATTAAAGTGCAAAAATTAAAATGCGAAAAAGTAATAAGAATGAATACAAGATTTATAGTGGCTAAGTCAACTTGGCCTACGTCCACTCCTTGGAGTCACCCTCTATAAGTATTGCACTAAGCCCATATAAAGTCTTTTTACCATCCCAGTGGGGTAGAGAACCTTGAATCCTTTTTCACCCTCCTGGTGAACTTAGAGAAACTGAAATCCTTTTACTCCCTTCTAGAGTAGGTACAAAACCTGATTTGATGCTCATGATCATCTCCCTAGAGCCATAAAGAAACTAAGGATGAAACTTAAAGAAGATGAACAAATCCTTACTTGGAGCAACCTTTGTGATTCCCCTCATAAACAACCCCTCTAAAGATTCTCCCTCTCTCTCCTAAACTCTCCTTCTCCTTCTCTTAACTCTTTCAAGTCAGAACAATAGCAAAAGATTATGTCAAAGGACAAATTCTTAAGATTAAATAGAAGAGCTTTAAAAAACCCTAATTTTCAACTTACCGTCAAAGATTGTCTAGGACAATCTGTTAATCATCTTATATGATTAGTATGAATCAGCCCTTCTGCCAGAATGATCTGAGTTGCAAGTATGATTAGACCAACAAATTTATATTGATCATCTAGGATTATTAGTATATTATCCTGTACGATTAGTTCTAAATATGACTTTTAACCTAGTAGATCATTCGGGAGGTCTAGGATGATTAGAAGAAAAAATTTACTGATAATCCTAGCCAATCTTGAAATCATCCTATACAATTAGTTCAAATCAAGTAAATTAGCATAGTAAATTATTTGGTATGTCCAATACGTTTACATGAAAAAATTATATATCATCTTGTATGATCATAGACGATCATCCAGGATGATATGATCATTCAATCTAACCATACTTAGATCCCTAATCATAGGATCAATTTAGGAATGATTGTTTCAAATCGTCCAAGAAAAACAGGATCGTCCTGAATTATTAGAATAAAAATTTCAATTATCAAATCTTTCCTAAATCATCTCTGGTAGCTTGATTATTTAATTAATTCCTATCCTCGTGTA
This sequence comes from Dendrobium catenatum, assembly GCF_001605985.2. Taxonomy (NCBI): domain Eukaryota; kingdom Viridiplantae; phylum Streptophyta; class Magnoliopsida; order Asparagales; family Orchidaceae; genus Dendrobium; species Dendrobium catenatum. The sequence continues at coordinate 141,889 of NW_021377548.1, forward strand.
CGATCCAAAGGTACGAGCCAAACTCCTTACCAACAAAGGAATGCCCCTTAGAATTCTTAGAGGAAATAAGGTTAACATAGAAAAACTTGCAAACCTTATCATTGACAACAGAAATAATAAGATCATGATTCATACTTACACTGTTAAAAAGCAAGTTATTTCTACCGATCCAAAGGTACCATATAATAAGGGAAGGAATACGATTAGTAATATGACCTTTAGGATTAGAAACCAACGATGATGGATGTCTTTAATAGAGGTATTACCCTTAAAATAATTAGGTTTGAACACATCCTCAAAATAAATCCAAACTTTAGAAGCAATCTTCCCAGAAATAAAGATATGATAAATATTTTCAACTTGATAACAACATTGGCACTTTGAAGCCCAAATAAAACCACGTTTAATTAAAATCTCATCCGAAGGAATAAAATTATGCATGACTCTCCAAATGAAAGTAGCAATAGAGATGGGAATGCTTTGATTTCATAACATATTAAAACTTTAGGAGAGGCATGATGAATTCTAAAAGTATCCCAAGCCTTCTTTATACTAAACTGTCATAATTAGCCAAATTACATAACAAATGATCCTCAACTTCATTATTTAAAAGGATTTTTAAGATCTGATTAATAATGGTCATAGGAATAACATCAAGTAAATTTGTGTTATCCCAACAGTTATTAGAAATGAAACTATTAACCTTAATAGCCGAAGTAGAAACTGATTGGAGCATCCACTCAATCGAATATTTATTCAACCACTTGTCCTACCAAAAACAAAAAAAAAAAAAGATAAGTACAACCTAGATCCAAAAAAAATGTAGGATTTCACTTCCCATTTGAAGTTGTAAAGTCTTTTCCAAACCCTAAAATCCCCCATTTTGTAATAACTAATAGTAGGGTGCTTACCAACACAGTATTTTTGTGTCATAAATTTAAACCAAAGACTTTTATTAGGATGAAATTTATACCAAAGTTTAAAGGAGAAAACATGAGCTAAATCTGCCATTTTCTTGTAGCCCAAACCCCCTTCCTCCAGAGCGCCACAACACTCATTTCAAGGGGACAAGATAATTTTAGAATTACTACTCTTACGTTTCTAGAAAAACTTGTTGATTACTTTTTCCAATCTATCACAAGCCGCAGAAGTAGGCTTAATAGCTTGAAAATTATAAACAGGAAAAGAACAAAGAATACTTTTAATTAAAACTAGTCTGCCACTAAAGATGAGAACATTATATTCTGAGGAGTTAAGTTTTTTCTGGAAAGTAGTATTCAGATCATCAAAAACTAAAGATCTTTTGAAACCTTTAAAAAGAACACCTATATATTTTAAAGGAAGGAAACCTTGCACAAAACCAGTGATATGCTTGATAGCCATAATGTGACTTCAAAAAACATTCTTCAAGGAGATAACGCAACATTTGTTTTTATTAAGGATTAAACCACTTAACAGCTCAAAATTATTCAGAAATCTACTAATTAAACTGGCCATCTTCACCGAACCATTAGAAAAAATAATAACATTGTCAGGTAAACATAAATGAGAGATGGGAAAATATCCCAAAGTTCTAAAATACAGATTAGGGTGAACTTCATAAAGGAGGGTAAGGCCTCTAGAAAGATAATTAGCAGCAATAACGAAACGAGTAGAGGAAAGGGGATCACCTTGCCAAATACTATGAGAGATTTAAAGAATCCATCGATTTTACCATTAATGATAATCGAGAATTAGGATCCTTCAATAGTGTTACGGATCAAACTATTTAAATTAGCTTTAAAAATAAAAAGAAAGCTTTAGCAATATCAAATTTAAATATCATGTTACCACCTCTAACTCTGAGATCAGGATCTTGAGTAATTTCTTGAGCTTAAAGAATTTTATCTATAATGGCTCTACCTTTGACAAAACCCATTTTAAAAGGGGAAATAAATTTAGAAAGCAAAGGAGATAGCTGATCCAAAATAATCTTAGAAATCAACTTACTAAAACAAAGAGCACAAACAAATAGGATGAAAATCATCCCACTTATTAGCAGCTATTTTCTTAGAAAGAAGCATGATAGAAGTACTAGTAAAAAAACTTCAGAATAGGATTACCTTTATAAAAATCCCAAACCATAGCATATAAATCCTAAGAGATGATATCCCAAGTTTTTAAAAAAAATTTAGTAGTAAAACCATCAGGTTCGGCCACAGAATAGACCTTCATATCAAAAACCATTTTCTTAACTTCTTCAATAGAAGGTAAATAGGTAACAGAAATGTTGTCCTCATCATTAATCAAGCTAGTGATAAACTAAGGGTGGTCAGTTGGCTGAGGAGTAAAATTTTTATTAAATAACTTAGAAAAATGATCAACATATGACTTAGCTATCGCATCATCCTCCTTAATAATGTTCCCATCATAAAGCTCAATTTAATGAATGAAATTTTTGGCCCTATTCTTTTTTACCAAAGAATGAAAATTCTTTATGTTTTTATTATCGTCAAGAAAATGCTTAGATGATGATTTTTGTTTCTAATAAATCTCCTCTAGTTCTTGGAGTTTAAATAAAGAGATTTTAGCTTCTATCAAATTGACTCAGTTCACCTATGAAGGATCATACTGATAAGTAAGCTCATAGGCATTTTCTTTCTCTTCAGCAGAAATAATAAAAGTGAAAAGGTTTTTAAAAACATATCTATTCCACTAACTAAGTTTAAACTTAAGACGTTTGAGTTTAAATCACAGTATATTCATCCCAATGATATTATTGTCCGGATGCAAAGGAGCCTCCCAATTCTTTTTCACCAATTCCCCAAAAAAGAAGAAATAATAAAATTAGGGTACTAAATACTAGAAGAATTAATCAAATTAAGGTACTAAATACTAGAAGAAATAATCATTTAGGGTTTTTAATTACATTACCATTAGAAGAAATGATCTTATGAATTTTCCCAATCACCATATTGTGGTTAGCAATATTATGAAAAAAAGTAATACTATAATCACCTTCCACAAGAAATTTAGAAGAAGCTTTCTACCTCCAATAAACCACTTCTTTTTCCTTAACTTTTAATAAAGAATCCTTAGCTTCATTAAGAGTGGATCAATTCTCAAAAGAAGAATCCTGCATATAAGCCATATCAGCATTATCTACATCCCTTTCAGCAAGCAAAATGCTTGAGAATATATTTTTAAATATGTATTTATTCCACCAGGACAATTTTTGTTTAAGTCTCTTAAGTTTAAAACACAATCTAGTCATACAAAAAACATTATCAAAAGGAGGGGAGCTTTCTAGTTTCTTTGCATGATATTAAAAAAGTTTCATATAGGAGCCACATATTCTGGAATCTAAAAGGTTGATAGGTATTTGTACTATTTATAGTAATACTTAAAAACAAAATAGAATGGCCAGATAAAGTTCTAGTTAAATGTTTAATGTGAGTCATTTGATAAGTAGAAATCCAATAATCATTAAAAAAAATGTGATTTGAATCTTTGCTATATAGAGCCTTGTTCAAAGTACAAACATTACCAGAAAAACTAATATCATGAAGATTAAAATTCATGGTCATGTCATTAAAGTCCTCCATAGCATGATAATTAGGCGGATTGCCTCCTAATCTTTCGGAAGCATTACTAATACAATTAAAATGTCGACCTACTAACCAAGGGGTCTTAATAAAAGAAGAGAAATTAAAAAGATGGTACCAAATAGTTTTCCTACCTAATCTAAAATAAGAGCATAAGCAAAAGAGGCATAATAGGAGACATGATTTAATGTAATGTTAGTATGAACCAATTGGGGCAAATCCATGATAATATATAAAATAATTTAAAGCTTCCATAAAATCCAAATTTTATTAATACAGTTGCAAAAAGCTAAATAAAATCCCAATTAAATAAGAACAGAATCTAATTCAGTAATAAAAATTAAAGGCTCAATTAAAATAAGAAGGTGAATATCATATATCCTACATAAGTTTTTAAGACTATCCTTCAATAGAGAACAACACACACCCCAAAGTTTCACACAAGGGCTTTAATAGATTTATTAGAAGCTCTAATTACCCTCAGAGTGATGCTAGACATATTATTATTGCTCTTACCCTTCTTTTTGGAAACATAAGTATAACCTTCATTATTATTTTCATCCTTTCCATTATGAGATGACATAGAGTTAATAGTGGTACCCTTGAGATTATACTTAGAAGAACAAGTATCATGAGATTCAATTTTCCCTTCCTCCTTATCATCAACCTTATCTCCATAAGTTAGCTAAATATTTTTAAAAACATGATCGGCTCCAATTTCAGACTTGTCCCCATTAACTTGATTTAAAGCATTTTTTTCAATTTCTTGATAATGTGAAAAATCCTCCTCACCAACAACTTTTTGCCCCAAACCATGATTAGCCAAATCTACTAAAGCTTGTTCAACAATGGAATCGACTCTATCTTTAAGTATTGACCATCATTATTACCCTAATGTCATCCCCATAGGTTGTTCGTTTCTCAAAAATCAAATTATGTGATTTTTCCTTATTAATAATATGATTTCCATTCTCATAAGGTTCACCATCGATTGGTTTAACCACAGGTTTAGAGGCCATGTTATTCTTTCTGAGCTGAGGATGGGGAACAAAACAACTATTGATAGACTTTCCATGAACTTCACATTGAATAAGAAATATCTACAACATTTTTTAACTCTACTTTCTATAAATACCTAGTAATTTCAGATCCTAACTAAATGAATTTAGGACGCTTCTTAGTAATATCCAATTCCATAAGAATTTGAGCCACCGAAGGACTAGATCGAGAGGAGGTGTCTTGATTCATTTGGAGAGGACACCAAATATAGATCCCAAAGCATGAAGAATAAGAGGATTAAGAAAATGCAACCGTAAATTGGGAAAAGTGACCCAAATAGGGATAATGGGTGCTTCCCCTTTCACATACAAAAATGGTGTCCAATAAAAAAGTCTTATTTGATAATTTAGAATAGAGTAAGTTCTCCTTGTGAAAACCCTACTATAATCAAGGTTATTAAAAAATTGAATTGCAAAATTTCTAGCATCAATTAAACTGATGGAAAAATTCCCAAATAGTTTTAACTTTTTGAAAAATCATGAATCGCATCCAGAATAGGTCTACAGACAAAAATTTCCCAAGAGGAGTGAACTGAGATAGGCTTTCAAGTTTGAAAATATCATCATCAGACATCAAAAGTGTACGAAAACCTTCAACCATTGATTTGGTGAAAGAAAATAAGGGATCTTTCAAACAGTAAGCTCCAACAAGAACATCATGAATGGAATGTGATTTATTGTCACAGCCATCATTTAAAAAAAATCCTTTTGAAACTATAGCAGAAGATGAAGGAGGAACCACCGAAGGGCTCATAACCACAGAAGACAAACCACCTGCCATGAAACAAAATCAAAACACCTTAAGGCTGAGTGGCCTTACGAGAAAGGAATAATAAAAACTAAAGTAAACAAAGCTAAGTAAATAGATGAAAAACTGCAATGATTGCCAATCTATAGTAGAATCTGAAATAGCCCAAAAGTCACCAGTAACAGAGATGTTAAGAAGGCAAAGAGGTAATTTCCATACTTTAGATGGAATTTAAAATTCTTTAGATGACATTTTAGGTCATGGCATGGTCTATATGTATGAAATGCATTCTTAATGGGGTAATGGTTAATTTGGTTAACCATGACTAACTTAGTCAACCTAGGCTAACATGCTTAACAAGGCTTCAACAAGGCTTGGGATTAGGTCTAATCCACTCCAAATGGAAATTTTAATTTATTAGAAGTGGTCTTAGTTCATGGCATGATTAATTCATAAAGAGATAATTCAAAAATTCATTTTAAGGGTTTAATGGCTACTAGTTATCTGTTGTTCATCAAGGGGGGGGGGGGTTATTTAGAGGCTTTGGCGAGGATTAGGGAGGCTCTATGTATGATTTAGGGTTTAGGAGGGAGGGCATCCCACTTAGATCATTAAAAGGTTTAATATGATCTATACATAATCATGAATGATTATTCAATGCCTAGGATAGGAATCAATACCTTTGGTAATTCAATATGATTCATGCATATGAAAGTTTATATTTAAAATAGTCCATTTGTCAAGTTAGGTCAATCTACGTCAACATGTTCAACCATAGACTCAAATGAGTTTGAAGCAATTTTATGATGATTATGAACATGATCAACGGGTTTTCAAAGTCTTCCAAGATGATTTATATCAAGATGTCATGTATAATGGTATGAGCTATGAACATTTGATGGTTTTGTATGCTTTGAATGTGCTATAAGTTTTAGGGTTTAGAACAACAAGGTGGTCTCCAAATAGGTTAGGTAAAATCTAGAGATATTTCAAATGAATATGTAAAATATTAAACATCACACTAGAGCCTTTTCTTGGGATTTTAAATCAATTGAAAATTAGAAGGAAAAGGAAAAATTTCAAAGGATTTTGATTTGAAAATTGAATTTTTAAATTTGAATTTTATTTAAAATTTAATTTAAGATATATTTATGAGTGCTTAGAGAAAATTTTATGATTTTAAAATGCTTGAATAAATCATTGAATGCTTATTAATGCTTAAGTGATTGATCAAATGATAATCTGTAGTAATTATCAAAGGACTAATTTAGCATTTTAATAATTAAACACCATACGAAAGCACAACGTGGAATTGGATTTTAGTTTTATGTAATGGAATTTAAGGATCTGAATACCATGATTGAAACTTTTATTTAGGGGTTTAACCTCACACAATAATGAGGTCAATACTTTGGTTTGACCTAACATGCCGAGTACTTATCTAACAATGTTTTCTTCAGGGCGTTGGACACTTCCCAAGATAAAACAAAGGTTATCATATTCATGGAGCCTTAATGGCCCCTACAAAAAGACTTATATAGGAATAATTTTGGTTCTTTAAGGTTGGTCAATATTATGTCAATAAGAATTTCTCACTAAGATACCTATGACAAGAGGGATTATTCTAAGGAGGTAAACCTACTCATAGAGAATAGATTCATAAGGAACCATATAAACAAATTTCAAAAATAAGGTCAACACAAAGCTATCAAAAAATCTATAATTTCATTGTACTAGTGGTTGCCTCATCCAAAATAACTGGCAGGGCACATACTCTTATTTCCCTATGCTCTCAAACAAATTCGTGCTAAGGTATGTAATAAGCTTGTGCTACAATGTTAGAAGGTTCATCTCCTAAAATACAAATTTAAAATTATGTTAATGAAATAATATGTATTAATATATTATATATTTAATTTGGTGATCATATTAGTGATGACAGTAACATAACTAAGGGGATTCCCACTTGTTGGATCATCAGTTTCATTAGACGCAAAAGGGTAAATGTCCACCACTAAAACTTATAAGGTAGACACTGAGTTCACTTCCATATTCTTCAAACTCACTACAATATCTTGGGAGTTTTCTCCCTCTTACTCATGACAGCGTGTATTACTCATGTAAAGTTGATTGGATGAGCTATGATGGGATTATTTCCATTTCTCTCAATGGGAGACCTTTTTAGGCATTAACGAAGATCAACAAGTAGTAACCTTTTTAATTTTTTTGACCTTGATGAGTTATTCTACTAATCCTTAGAGATGGAAATTAAGATGTTTTTGATCTTTGCAGTTTCCTTCATTGGCACTATGTAATTGAAGAATTCCAATTTCTAAATGGCCTCAACCTTATCGCTAATCCCTTCTACTGTCAAGCTCATATAAATGAGTGGACATAGAGGACTTAGCTGCTATATTGTATCCTTTATCATTGATGTGATTTTCTGTAACCTCTCTCAACTACTAAAGTCAAGTGTAAAGCAAAAAGGACCCTCCCTAAATCCTCGAGTTAGTGTAGCCTAAGAAACTACAGACTCCAAATCTTTTACCTTCAATAATTTCTTTTGGAACCACATAATAAAGGTCATCAATGTCTTCTAGTCATCCCCTAACTTTAGGCAAGCTTCCAAACTATTTTTGGGATTTAGGGAAATAATGAATTACATGATAAAAACTTATTTTAATTCTTGAAAAATGTAGATAACTTACACTCATACTTAAGTAAATCACCTCAATGTAGACTTTTTAAGTGTCGTAAAGAATAAATGACAATTGTGATCATCATCAATGTCCAATATAAAGTTCATTGATTAGATAGTCACAATGTGGTCCTTTAAGTTATTCTTTTACTAACATCGACTAACTCCCTCTTAAATAATGGTTGTTACCACTTAAGGTCTCAAGTATGTGATTTTGATGATAATAAATCTTATTGATTATCTCATTATTTTTCCTAGTATTTATAGTGCATATTTATTTGTGTGTCCTAACATTTCAAATATATTTTTTAAATTATTTTTAGCATTTCAGATACATCATGAACTATTAAAAGAAGATATAGGGCTCAAGATTGGAAAGAATAAGGTGTGTTGAAAGAGTATATAATTTTTCTTTATTTATTTAATTTTTTCTTGAGTCAAGTCTTCTAAGGGTGTATGTTACCCCGGTGATCATGCACATACACACAAGGGGAATAAAAATCTTTTTAAATATTTTAATTTTTTTAAATAAATTGTACAATAAGATTAAGATCAAACTATAATATACACTATTATAGAAAATTAATTAAAGTATTTTATTTATTTGAGAAAAATAATTTTGAAATATGAGGAATCACACAGTATGAATACCAAATTGTACTAGATGATTTGTTATAATCAGAAACTCTGCCATTTATTAAATTAGGTAGAAATATAAATTTTTTTTTTATTTTATTTATGCTGTATAAACCAAATTATAATGTATGATATTTCAAATATTGCCTAATTTAATCCTATGATTAATCAATCAAATACAACAACAACAACAACAACAATAACAATAACATCAAGCCTTTATCCCACTACATGGGGTCGACTACATGAATCCTTTTTCTCCATTGTGTCCTATTAAAAGTCAAATTCTTGTTTAAATCTAATAAAGAAAGGTCATTCCTAATATTTTCTAACCAAGTCTTTTTAGGTCTACCCCTACCTTTCTTAACACAAGTCAAATCTAATACCTCCACTCTCCTAACCGGGTCATCAGAAGCCGCCTTTTTATGTGACCAAACAATTTAAGGCGTCTCTCTCTAATCTTATTTTCTACTGGAGCTACTCCAACCTTTTCACGTATATGCTCATTTCGTATCCTATCTCTAAGGGTAAAGCCACTTATCCACCTGAGCATCCTCATTTCTACCACACTAAACTTAATATTATGCTTCTCTTTTAATGTCCAACAATCGACACATCAAGCATTGCAGGCCTCACTACCATCTTATAGAATTTCCCCTTAAGTTTGAGGGGTACATTTCTATCACAAAACAAGGCCGATGCATTCCTCCACTTCAACCATCCAACTTGAATTCTGCTGATAATATCCCTATCTATTCCACCATCACTCTGAATAATAGATCCAAGATATCTAAAACATGTACTCTTATTAATGACTTGATCACCTAAAGTGACAATCCCCTCACTAGGTCTATTACTACTAAAATTACACTCCATATATTATGTTTTAGATTTACTCAAGAGAAAGCCTTTAGACTATAAGGTTGACCTCCATAATTCAAGTTTACCTTCAACTCCCTCTCTAGTCTTATCAACAAGAAGAATATCATCAGCAAAAGGCATACACCAAGTTACATCCTCTCGCAAAAGTCTAGTGAGAACATCCATGACTAAAGCAAAAAGATATGGGCTTAAGGATGATCCTTGATGTAACCCAACCGAAAAAGGGAAATAATTGGTCAAACAACCTTGTGATTGAACACAAGTCAAACCACCTTGTGTTTGAACACAAGTAATCAATCAAATACACTTAATTTATTTTTTGATCATATTATACAAACTAAATCATATTTTATAATAAATAGCAAAGATATTTGGTCATCCTAGGATTCATCCTGGATGAACTACACTTCCCTTGAACTAATCGTACTTTACTAATGTTCATCATATAATACAATCTAAATAGGTCGTATTGTGCTAACTATAAATCATATAATACTAAAAGGAAAATTTGAATTAATCATAATGTACTAGCTATTCATCATCTATTATGAACAATGAAAATTTATACTGAACATATTATATTAACGGGTTGATGAAGAGTACTAATAGGTCTAATTATAGGTATATATGATACTACGATCGTACTGTACAAATTTTGATGCCTAAATTAATTTTTTTGGGGTTTTTTGAATCCCTCTACTTAAGCTTTCTTAAAAGACTTTGTAAGAGCCTTTTTGACATTCAATGAGTTATTTTCTTGTGAAGAAAACTTGAAGAAAGAGCCCAAAGCTTGGGAGAGAAATGGTGGAGTTTGTGAGAGAGGATGAAAATTCTTGTGGGTTTTAAGGGAGTGTGAGATTTCTCTAAAAAATATGCATATGAAGTCCCTCATACTTCAAGGTTTATTCTGAGGGAAGCTTTGGGAAGAAGTCCTCTTTGTTGTTAAAAAACTCCGCTACTCAACCGTGATAGGGAAGGTGAAAGTCATTTGAGGTTCTTTGTCTTCACAAAAGTTTGAAAAAGGATTCTACATTCTCTTCTTTCACACCTACACTAAGAGGGTGAAAAAGGATTCCAAGTTCTATGCCCTCACCAGGAGGGTGAAAAAGGATCCAAGGACCTCTACCTCACTAGGAGGGTGAAAATATTGCAGTCCTCTATCATATTGGGTTCGTGGAAGAGATTTTATAAGAGCATTTCTACCTAGCTGTGGGGCTAAAAAAGTGACAATAAAGGTTTAATACAATACCTGAATAGTAGGACTCCTAAGAGTGGACGTAGTTCAAGGTTAACTGAATCACAATTAAAATTTGGTGTGATAATTGTACATTTTTTTATATTTTATTTTTGTACTTTACTTTTTTTAAATTTATTTTCTTAAGAAAAATGAATATTGAAAATATTATGGTTAATATCAGATTGATTTTATTAAATTATCATCATTATTATGATTGATACTATGTTTATTAGCTTCTGCATTTGGTGAAAAAATTATTTAATTCAGGTTTTTAAAATTATCAACAAGATCATTCTATGTTAAAGATATTTTTAAATAACCAATTCATCCATCTTTTAGTGTTCCTAGTGACATTTCAAATAGGATTAACACTCTCCATTGGGCTTTCAATGGTAAGTTTAGGTTCAACTCTATTAACTCATTGAGCTAGTTGGTTAAAGTCTTTGACACTCATCAAAGATTACTGTTGAGGCTAGTTCTTTATGATTTGGCTTCTTTTGTTAAGCTATTGAGTCAATAATTCTTTAAGGATGTTCTTCCTTTATGCTTGCCTTGGTAGCGCTCCTAGAGATTCTTGAATCATTTTTGTCAATCTTTCTTCCATCTCCATTAAGTATCAATAAGTGGTGTAATTAGAGTTCTCCTTGCTCACTAAAGCTTCTAGATTGATTTGCTCGTTGAGTTAGGCCTTTTCTTTTTATTACTAGTATTAATATAGGCTTACTACACTTTAAAGAATATTGGATCCAAATTTATACATAAATGATACCCAACCCAACTTATAGGTAATCTTTGATAAAATGATATGAAAATATATCTGGGAATGGTGAGAATAATCCACTATCAAAATCTATAGTACAAGTACTTAATATTAAAATGATACTAGGGGTCAAAAAAGGATCAAAAAGATAAAAAATTTTCCTCATCACCCTTTATTTTTAAGGATACGTGGGCTACAAGAAATACTAGACCAACAAAGAAATAAAAATACAACACTTTAATAATTATCAGTGCAAACTAATCTTGACATGTTTTACCTCTTAATTGGCTGAAGAGAAAGTGGCTTTACATAATTGATAATATAAATAATGTTATATTTGATGTGTTAATTTGTTAGTGAAAATAAGTTTTTTTAATTATGTTTGTGTAGGAAAATACGGGAAAGGAGCAAAATTTTTAGGTATGGTATAGCGTAGTGGTGTCGGACACATTGTGCAATTATTAACACCACTAGAGTGCCTAAATATGGACATGGCTTTGGAGGAGTCATTGTTGTTGCAACTCGAGCTTATGAGTTTATGTTTTTTATGATAACAAATATTTTGGTTCACTTTCTGTTGTTTACTTGTATTTTCAATATATGTTTGTTTGTCTGTGTACTAACCTTTTAGGATTACGATGCACCATTTAAGACTCAAGTTTTGGTAGAACATGTTTTATTTGTGTTATTCATTGATGTATTTTTAGTTTATTGAGTTAAGTTCTATAAGGGAGTATGCTTGCTTGATGACCATGCACACACACTTTCAGGGGAGTGAGATCTAGTCAAATCCAAAAGATCAGGTTTTGAACTAATCGTACTAGACAATTTTGGATCGTCCAGGACAATTTTTTTTATATTGGAAAAACAACAACCAATGCTAATTTAGGCATGATTTTAAGTTTTAATTTGTGTTCTAATCATCCCAAATGATTTTGATCATCTAGGACGATCAGTATAAATCATGCCTAAATTGATCCTGTGATTAGGGGATTAAATATGATTAAATTTTGCAATCGGATCGTAATAGACAATCTGTATATCATATAGGATGATGTTTGCCGACATACTTGATTTTCCTAAATCATCCAAGATGAAATACCCTAATTTTTCTTCTAATCATCCCGGACGATCCACAATATCATCTTAGAAGATATGTACAATTTTGTACTGATCATCCTGGACTATCCTAATATCATCTAGCACTATCAGGTCAAATTCTGAACATCGTATTGGACGATCCTGCAATCATCCAGGATGATTTTTGGTACCAAAATTTAGTTTTTAGGGTTTTTTTAAGCCCTCTTTTAAAGCACATCATACGGGATGATCTTGCAATCGTCCTGGACGATATTTGGTGTTGAAATTAAGTCTTTAGGGTTTTTGGAAGCCCTCTTTTTATGCATATTATACGGGATGATCTGGAAATATTCCCGAACGATAATGTCAGTTTGGTGCATTTAAGAGCCTTTTTTTTAGCTCTTCTATTTAAGCTTTGTCAAATACTTTAAAAGTGTCTGAAGCTTTGTTCTTCTAGAGGAAACTTGAAGAGAGAGCTCGAAAGGGAGAGAGAAAAGGGTGGAGTTTTAGAGAGGGAGAAGATATTTGGAGGGGGTTTCAAGGGAGTGTGGAGGGGGTTTCACACGGTTGCTCTAGCAAGCTTGCACCTTAGTACCATCGAATTCAAGGCTCGTCTTTAGGGAAGTTTGTGGAAGAAGAAGATCTCTTTGGTGTCAAAGGACACAGCTACTCCACCGCATCGGGGAAGGTAGAAGTGATTTTGTAAGGGCTTCTCCGCCTAGCTGTGGGGGCTAAAGGAGAGACATTGAGTTTAGTGCATTACTCGGAGGGTGCCTCCAAGGAGTAGACGTAGGTCAAGGTTTGTCCAAACCACTATAAATCTGGTGTGTTCTTTCCTTTATTATTTATGCATTTAACTTTCGTACTTTGATTTTCTTTGTGGTGAATTTTGGTTTGGCTTGATTTTGTGTTTTGATTGAAATTTTTTTAAAAAAATACTAATTCATCCCCTTCTTGGTTAGCCTCGGGACTAGTTCATAAGGGCTTAATATCCTAAACAAACTTTCAATTGTTACAAAGCCTATCTTACTATTCCAACACCATAGTGTCAGAGGAGTCCACACTGCAGATCCAAATCTCTATATGCACGATGTCGTGGAGCCAAATTCTAGGGCTGTTAAGTCAAGGGAGTTCCACATGGACATCACATCACTGAACTGTCAGCAGCATTACAACACTAAAGTTGTAACTTTTTAGGCCATAATCTGTGAGCAAAGCAATGTGTCAATTCATTAAATAGTGGTCTATGTCAATAAGTTCCGCAACATAGGAAACCTTAAGCACTACGAAGTTAGTTTATTTTATGGCATTGTGGGGAAAGTATATTGAGTGCCACCGTGCCAAAATTTATTTTCTATTTTTTTTATAAATAGTATGTTTGTAATGTTAGTAGAGAATTTTAGTTAATTTTTTAATTTAAGTCTTTATAGTGCTTGTTTGATTTTTTCTTGGGAGTAAAAATTAAGGGAATTCAGAGAAGTAATAGATATATTCAATTGGAATTTTGTCTTGTTTTGTGGAAGCAATATTATAAGTTTTAAGGAGCATTGAGGAGATCGTTCAACCCATCTGATGATATATTTTCTTCTATACTTTCTTTTATTTGTGAAATTAATGAAAATGAATATGCTTCACTTATTCTTCATGTCTGGCTAACTTTCCTAGATTTGGATTGATAGTGTAAATGAAATATGGAATACAAATGAGTTATATTTATTAATAATTTCATGATGTTTTCAATATACTATATTTACATTTAATGTACATAGTGGATATATGTGTAGTTAATATAAAAAATAATATGAAGCATAAAAATAGAAAGTAGGCACAACTAGGTATATTGGATTGGTATGATGCAAGCATAGACATAGTGTTTGTCATGTATCAAATTTATAAAGATGAATTATCATGATGGGGTTTTAATAGTATATTCTTTAAGATTTTCATAGGGTGACGAATTATGGGAGTTTAGAGTGGTATTGAGGTTGGAAGAGTTTAATCTGTCATTTGTCTCTTCACACTTAACTGAATGGTCAGTGATTCTTATTCCATAAATAGCATCAATATAAAATATAACCATCATAAAATATATTTTATTTACATTCCATCAATCCAAAACAATATATCTTAATAGTGTTTCATTTAATTATTTTATGTTTATAATTCAGTGATTGAATCTCCAACAAAACCCTTTTTTTATTGAGTAGGATAATTGTTATAGTTGAAGTAGATATTTCCAATATTTGCAAGTTAACCTTATTCCTCGTGGGATTGATACTCTATTTTATCACTATATTACTTGATTCGACACGTATACTTATGTATATTAAGTGAGATTTTTATAATTTTTATATCAAAGAAAACTTAAGCATTATTTCTGGATTAATAGAGCTTTAAATCATTTTCACAATTATTTTTTTTACTCAAACTCCCCATTAATAATCTTGATAATTTGTTTCTAGGAAATTTTTTTATGGTTAAGAGTGTAACACCCACTGTGTATGGGTAGGTCAATTAGACAGTACTGAACTTGAGAGGTCTTTGGCTGGAGGATATCTTAATCTTGTTATATCTCTTAGTCTAGGGCATTAGATCTCCTAGAAAAGGAGGGCAAGTGAGTTGTTGTTGCGGAAAAAATGGTCTTTGAGGTAAGATGATTGTAGTAGGACGAGCTGAG
Organism: Dendrobium catenatum; assembly: GCF_001605985.2. Classification (NCBI taxonomy): domain Eukaryota; kingdom Viridiplantae; phylum Streptophyta; class Magnoliopsida; order Asparagales; family Orchidaceae; genus Dendrobium; species Dendrobium catenatum. The sequence continues at coordinate 157,249 of NW_021377548.1, forward strand.
ATCCTTTAGAATAAATGTTTCCTTTAGAGTAAATGTTTCCTTGTAGTTAGGTGGTTTTATGTTTAAAAGTTGAAGAGAGAGAACATCCGGGTTTCTAGAGAGAGAAACAGAATTTCAAATTACTGATTCGCGACAACGGTCGAAAAAATTGATGGTGGCAGACGATCGCCGGCACATTGCCGGTGATTATCCCAAAGTTGATCGCGGTGCTTCTGCGGAGGAGATGAGGTTGTCAAAAGTGGAGAATTCCCTCCAACATGGAAAGAATGCAGAAGCAGTTATCTCACAGCAATCGTGATTGTCAAAATCTCCATTGGTTAAGGAAAATGTAGATGAAATGGCGTGGTTGAATTCTATACAAATAGGTAATATTCCTTTGATGAAACGTCAAGGAGCATTGGTCATTAAAGAAGCTTCAGAAACGCCGCTCATGGGGGTTAAGCATGTGGAAGGGAAAGGTAAGGCTCTTGTTGATTTGGTGGACATGGTTACTCCTAAGAGTATTAAACCGTCTGCAATTCCATCTGATAATGCTGCGTCAACATCAAGAATGATGATTTTTGTTAACCAATTTGTGAATTCGAATGCAGTCCCTGGACTTTGTCGCAGCGACATAAATGAAGATTCACAAATTTTGATTAACAACAATATCCATTCTGTTTTGGAAAAAAGTAAACGTATTGGATGGAGTTAAGATGGCTGAGGATTTGCCTAAACTGGCTACTTCCGGTGCATTGAATCCTTGGAGTAAAAAACCATACATTAAGTTGGATTTTAAAGAAGATGAGGTGACTTTATCTGATGATGGAAAGGTAGTGAAGCTTAATGTGGAATTGGAGGAGTTGAATTCTAAAAGTTGTCTAAATCATTGGTTATCAAGGTTTTCAGGAAGGAGTTACCATCCCATATAGTAGCATGGGAGTTAAGGAAACAATGGAGACATTTTAGCCAATTCCATTTTACTACTTTAGGGAGAGGATGGTTTCTTTGTTCATTCTCGTCAGAAGAAATGGTGGAAGCTGTTCATTCTGGAGGACCGTGGTATGGTAATGAACACATTGTAGGAATGGAGAAGTGGTCTCCCGAATTCAATTCTTCTTCAACAAATAGACTTTCTTCTCCCATATGGGTTAGAATGCCTCATCTTCCTTTACAATGTTAGGATGAGAAAAGTATATGTTGTATTGCTTCAAGAATTGGTAAACCAATTATGCTAGATGGAAATATGCTTCATTGGGGAAGAAGAGAATTCGCTAGAGTATGTGTGAGGATACAACTTGATCAATCTCTTCCATTAGGTGTATGGGTTGAAAGCATAAGTGGAAGGTTCTTTCAACAAGTGGAGTATGAGAAGATTTCAAACTTTTGCTTTGTTTGTGGAAAGGTAGGACATGTGGAGAAGGAGTGCAAGCCTTTGACAGAAGTCCATAAGGATTTGGAAGCTAACCATGAAACTGCTAGTGTTAAAGATATGGGAAGGAAACAAATAATTTCCAAAGAACCTGCTTATGGTCCCTGGATCTTGGTTAATAACAAGAAGGGTTTCTAATCAGAGCAATAAGTTGATCAATCCAAGTTACTCCAGATTGTCAAAAAAATCTGTTGTAGCAAGCAACAGTGATCGGTCTGGAGGGGAAGTAGATACTGGAAAGAGCTGAAACAAGATATAGCAAAAAAATCAATTGTTCCTGATCACCAGATAGAAGAAGGGGAGATTATTAATTCATACCTGCTTCAGGATTTCAACACTAAGGGGAAGGGTTGCTTGCGAACTCAGGTAAGTCCTAAGGGGTTATCTGCAAACTTAAGTATTCCCTATCAAGACACAGATGGCATGAATCAGGAAGTTGTAAGAAAGCAGTTGATAATTCAAAATCCCTCTAGAGATGCAGAAAAAAAAATTCTGAAACTGAAGCCATTTCAGTTCAGGAGAAGATATACTCTTCTGATTTCATAACATAATATTTGACTACAGATTAAGGTACCGTTGATCTTATGAACAAGAACAAGTTCTCAATCCTACAAAATGTTACTGATGAAGATAAGAATGAACCTTCTAAAGATAATCCTTCGGTTGGAAAAGAAGTAAAAGAGTTGGTTCCAGATGGTAGACTTGTTAACAATAATAATGACCGAAAGGATTTGGTGGAGAAGAATTTATATGGAGAAGTAAAATTTAAATTGCAAAAAGAATTGAAATCTCTAGGAAATTATTCTTTGATTTCTAAAACAAGAAAGGGTGAGTCTAAAAGTATTTGTGGTGGCCTAATCCCACCTCAAAAAAGAAATAAGCTCACTCATTTTTTGGAATTGTAGGGGGGCTAGGAAGGTGGTGGCCTCCAGGTATTTGAAAGAAATAGTGAAGGATACTGATGCATTATTTGTGGGTCTTATGGAAACAAAAGTTTCTTCTATGGACCCTAATGAAGTAAAAAAAATTATTGGTGATATGTGGGATTCCTTTCTTTATCCGGCAGTTGGACTTTCAGGTGGCATAATGGTTTGTTCAAGGAAAGACTTGGCAACCTTTGAAGTTATAGAAGCTAATGAACAGGTAGTGGTGGGAAGACTCAAAATCAAAAATCAACAAACCTGGATGTTAGCCACTATTTATGGAAGCAGGGAAAACAGTAAAAGAAGACTGCTTTGGAGTGATTTGGAAAAACATTATGATGATAATTTTCCATGGATAATAGGGGGAGATTTTAATTGTATAATTTCCCAAAGTGATAAGAGAGGTGGAATAAAGTTTGTTCACTCTCAAGGTTCACAAGATAGGATTTCTTTTATGACTAGAGGAGATCTTCATGAAGTTGGATACTTGGGGACAAAATACACTTGGTGTAACAATAAAAAAGGAGGAGGAAGGATTTTGGAAAGGCTGGACCGATGCCTTCTTAATTTTGCGGCTCTAAATCAGCTCCAAACGACAGTGCTGAAGCATCTAGCCAGGATAGCATCGGATCATTTTCTTATCTCCATTAAAATTTTGGCAAACAAGGTATCAAAAAGAAGGAACCTTATGCTTGAAGACATTTGGCTAACTTATAAAGCTCCGCACTATGTGGTTCTAGCTTCCTGGAACAAACATACCAAAGGCACGTTTATAGATATTCTAAATGCTAAATTCAAAAGGACTTTGAGATCCCTATTTTTTGGGAGTAGGGAAAAACATAGAAATCTGTTAGAAATCAAAGAGAAGTTGAAAAAAGAAATACTGGAGTTACAAGAGGAAGAAATCAATTCGGGAGGTCTCTCGTAGCTGAAGCTTAGCTGTTTAAAATATAAAATTGTTGAATTTAACAACACGTTGGGCAGGCTTAGCATATGGTGGAAGCAAAGGGCAAAATTCCAATGGTTAAGAGACGGTGATGCTAACTCCAAGTTCTTCCATGCTTATGCTTCAGCAAGGAGAAATGCTAACAGGATTAATTATGTGAAAAATGAGGAAGGATTAATTTGTGAAGACAAGCAAAGTATTGAAGAAGTATTTTTCAATTTCTTCAGCTGCAAGTGGAAGGCTAGGAGTTGCAATTTAAACGGGTGGTCAGCTTCTTCAAAAAAACTGGATGAGGAGGATTATAAAATTCTTTGTAAGGAATTCACTTTGAAAGAGTTGGAGGACATTATTACAAGCTTGGGTCCAACATTTCTCCAGGTGTTGATGGCATCACATATTCGTTTATAAAATCCTATTGGTCAATCATAAAACAAGATGTTTGGGCTGATATTAAGGAATTCTTTATTTTGGGATCTCTTTGTCCAGTTTGGAAAGAAACCAATGTGGTATTAATTCCCAAGGTAGATTCTCCTATGACTCCTGCTAATTATCGTCCTATCAGCATGTGTAATGCTATCTATAAAATAGTGGCTAGAATGATTTTGAATAGGATGAGTTTTGTGTTCCTTAAAATCATTTCCGTTGAACAAAATGCTTTTATTAAGGGACGATCTATGTCAGACCAAATTCATCTAGCTCAAGAATTGTTTAACAAATTTAGACATTCTAGAGCTAGGAAAGGTTTGGTAGCTATCAAAGTTGATATGGAACAGGCCTATGACAGTATGTGTTGGTCTACTCAGGAAAAAGTGATGGATTGGTTTGAGTTTCCAAAGGCTTTTTCAAAATTAATTTTGGAATGTGTAGTTAGTCCAAAACTTTCCATTTTGATTAATGGCAAGAGTTCAAAATGGATAGAGGCCGAATGTGGATTTAGATAAGGTTTCCCTTTGTCTCCTTTCCTTTTTATCATGTCTTCTCAATTGTTGACGGAAGAATTTGGAAATGTTGGAAAGAAGATTGGTTTTAAAGTCAATCCAAATGGTCCTATTATCTCTCATTTAATGTATGCTGATGACACTATGATTTTCTCTAGAGCTAATAAGAAATGTATGAAGAAGGTGAACAAAATCTTGAAGAACTATTGTAGTTGGATAGGACAGAAGATCAACTTGAATAAATCTGCGATTTTAATTAGTAAAATAATGAAGAAATGAGTAAGAAGAGCCCTGCTCAAGGTGATTAACATAAATATGGTTAAAGAAATGGAGTATTTGGTAGTTAAGATTGCTCTTAGAAGATTGGTCAAGACAGATTTCAGCAAAATCATTGTGAAGACAACAGCTAAAATCAATATTTGGGGTACAAAATTCATTTCACTTGCAGGTAAAGTTTCTTTGATAAAAGCTTCAGTTCTTTCTTTACCGACTTATCTATCTAGTCATTCTTTGATCCCTTTGGGGACATTATTTGAAGAGGAGAAAATGTGTAGATATTTTCTATGGAATAAAAGAAATGGGAGTTATGGAATGCATTATGTTTCTTGGAGCGCTTTGTGAAAACCAAAAAATAAAGGAGGCTTTGGTTTACAATCATTGGTAGAAAGGCTGGGACCTTTGAGGTCTAGACATGCATTGAATTTTATTATTAATCTGAATTCTCTTCTCAATAAAGTCTTAAGAGCCAAGTATGGAAATGTATCCTGGAATGGTGCTAATAGTAGTGGTTGCTCTTCAACTTGGAAAATAATCCAGAATGGTGCTGAATCTTTGTTACCTATAATGAGATGGTCAATATCAAATGGAGAGTATGTTGACACTTTCAAAGTTATGTGGATTCTGGATAAAACTTTGGACAAATGGCCTACGTTTGTAACTGTTATCGATCCAGATTTTAGCCAAGTTGCGGATTTTATTACAGGAGGAAGGTGGGCACTTGAGAAATTGAAGCTCTATTTTGGAGAAATTCTAATTGAATTAATCAATTCAATTCCTATTCATTCAAATAAAATAGAAGACAAGATGGAATGTATAAAGAAGTTAACACGTAAATCTATAGCTACAATGGTCTATGAGAAAAAATTTGAAGATATTAGTGAAGATGAAGAATTTAAATGGAGAAAGAAACTTAAGCTAAAACCGATAGAAATGTTTTGGTGAAGATTAAGCAAAAATGCCATTCCAACTTTTGCATATCTGTTATATAGAAGGCTTACGGAGCATGGAGGTTGTCCGAGAGGCTGCTTGGACACGGAGGATACAAAGCATGTTACTTCCAGATGTTTTTAATCAAAAGGGTATTGAAATGGCTTGTTGATTGGCACTTTAATATACCAGAATTTGATTCCATAGCTGATTGTCAGATTTTGTTTAATTTGGCTTCTTCTAATCCTTTTTTGGGAAATCTACTTTGTTCTATGATTTTCTACTGCTGGAATAGTAGAAATAAAATAGTTCATGGAGGTGTAGACGATAGTTGTTCTACCATTGCTTCAAGATCTATTGTTAAGACGGTATCTTCATTTGATTCTTGGTTAATTCGGGAAAATTGGGATGCTAATCAGCTGTTTAAGCTGTCTCAATCCTCTTGGCATCCTCCTCCCCCGGGTTGGATCAAGGTAAATATAGATGCTTCAGTTTTTCATAACAACAGTACCGGCATTGGAGGAATTTTCAGGGATTGCAAAGGCCTAGGAATAGCTGCTTTTGGAATTCATTGTCTTCATTGGGATAGTGCACAAATGGAGCTTTTAGCTATTCTTGCTTTCATAAATTATATATAGGATTGGATGCTTGAAGCTAAAGGTACAGTAATTGAGGGTGACAATTCAAATGCCATCAAGATCTTTCAAAATGCCTTTAAAAAACCATTGATTAATGAAGATTTTCTAAAGCCAAAGGACATAGATTTTCTTCTTAACTTTAAGCATTTCTACTTTTCTTTTGGTAATAGAAATTGTAATAAGTTAGCTCATTTTGGTGCTAACTATGCCCATTTTTCATCCTTCTTTTGGGATGATTTTTCTAGGGATTGAGTTCCTCCTTCATTTTTAGATTTGTTGAAGGAGGAATCTTCTTGTAAGTAATTGGTGGGTAATAATAATCATTGTTATTTGCACTTTTCAAAAAAAAAAAAACATGGTACCCCAGCATAAATGAGTGGCGAGTAGCTCTAATGACTAAATTTCTCCTATTAGGTCAGTGATGAGTCATGAGAACCGTGAGGCCCCTTGATTTCCCTTTTGTGGGGCTACTTCCATTCACACTTCTTCTGAGTGTGATTTCATCATTTTTTAGAAAACTTCAATGACACGTATAACCAAGGCTGTGAAAACCGGACCGGACAACGAACCGGAAGAAGGAGAGGTTCACGGTTCGACCGGTTCAACCGGTCTAACCGGGGTCGAACCGGATGACGTAATAAATAATAAATATTATTAAAATTTAATAAAATTAACATAATAATAATATTATCATTCAAAGTTTGAGACAAAAAATTAAATTAAAAAAAAAAATAAAATTTTATTATTAACTAATAAATAAGTTTCATTTACATAAAAAATAATTAATTAAAATTTTTATTTAAAAATAGTTTTTATATGCATTATATATGTTATGAGTTCATTTACATCTCAACTCTTTTCTTTAGTCCCACACCACTTGAGAAGACTTTCTTGCTAGTGTTTACATAGCATTTTGAGTTCTCTTGTGTTAAGAGCTCACATGGTACCACCACTCCATGTGAAATGCTTCATGATGATTGGAGATAAATGTTTTATAATAAAAGATATATTATTATTAATTAAATTTTTTAAATATATATGTTAATTTATTTATTTAAAAAATATTTAAAATTTTTTAAACCCTAAACCCTAATAATAGTGTGTTTAATTTAATTTAAGAGTTTTAATATTAATATTTATATTGATAATGATTAAGTTTAATATTTATTTAATATTATATAATTTATTTAACTAATATTAATAAAAAAACTTGAACCGGCCGATTTTAAAAAACCGGGACCGGTTCACCGGTTGAACCGGCGGTTCTACCCAAAACCGGCCGGTTCAATGTGAAGGCGGTTTTTAGATTGGACCGGACCGGCCCTTAACCCGGTTCACGGTTGAACCGGCCGGTCCGGTCCGATTTTTAAAGCACTGCGTATAACTATTACATCCATGAGTATTAATAGCTAGGTGTTTACTCTTTAACGATATAATGTGCGTCTGCATATTAACTTTTTTATAATTTCCCACTATTTTAAAAGCTAGTAAAATTATGCAAATTTATCTATATGAACTATATTCATATATATTAAACTAAAATGAACTTTCAGAAAATATTTTTAAAAATTGTAGACTAAAATCTGTTTGATTCAACAGAAAATAGTTATTTTATGTCAAAATCTCAAAATTTGAATTTACTTCCTCGGTCGAATATGCCCACTTAACGTCTTAAGGTAAACATAGGGGTAATTTAGACATTTCATTTTAGTTCAAATAATATTCTTACAATGTGACCGTTGCACAACGTTCAAAAAATAATATCTTGACCTCACGCTGTTCTCGGATACATACATTCGCCTAACCGTCGATTAGCTAAAAGAATTGCGATCTAAGAAGCGCACGACTCCTGTCAGTTTCCAAAGAAAGCTCAATCTTCTCGCGCTCTTCTTGAACTACCAAAACCGGGATTAATTCAAGAAAACAAGGTGAGTTCCCTAGATCCCTAGCCGAAGATATGTTTTTGTATCCTGAAAGAGAATCAAACGGGTACTTTCGTTTTCCTATTCTCTAGAGAAGTTGAAATATTCATCGCGTTCGACATTACTCCTCAATTGATTTGATTTTCTTTCAGTAAATTTGTCCAAAACTAGAGTATGAATTTAAAGATGATTTACCATATTACATGCTCTCTCTCTCTCTCTCTCTCTCTCCCCCCCCCTTTTGGGTATGATACCCCCCCCCCCCCCTTTTTTTCTTCTTTTTTTCTTGTCAGCTTGAGAATTTTTACTAAATTTTCCTTCTGTTGAAGAATCATGGGTTCATTAGTGCCTGGGATTCTTCTGAAGCTCTTAGATGGCATGAACGCTGGAACCATAAAGCCTGTGGGTGAGCACCGGAGTGCTCTTCTTCAAGTGACCGACATTGTTCCTGCTGACCTTGACGAGAAGGATCTCTTGCCTAAACATGGATTCTATATCAAAGTATCTGATTCCTCCCAGTCAATTTACGTCACATTAACCCCTGATCAAGATGACCTCGTTCTCAGCAACAAGATCCAGCTAGGTCAGTTCATCTATGTTGATAGATTGAGGCCAGGGAACCCTGTGCCTGTCATCTATGGTGTGAAACCACTCCCAGGAAGGCATCCATTTGTAGGCACCCCTGAGCCAATTGCTCCTATTAGAAGTCCTGGAGAAAAATCAGATTTTAAAGGTGAGAAATCTAGGAAAAGGGCCTCATGGGAATTAAAGAAAATACATCCAATTGATGCTTCTTCTCCATTGGTTGTTAAGCCAACAACTTTGGATTTTGAAGCACGTACTCCAACACCGGTGAGGATGAGCTCTAAAACGGGGAAAATATGCAGCTTTAAATCTTCTGTTAGTGAAGTTCTGTCCAAAATGGCAGAGTTAAGGGAATCTGGTTCGGGATTGATAACTAAAAGTTGTGTAGGGTCAAAGCTTCCAAAGGGAGGAAACACTTCAGGGAAGGAGTCGATGATTGGAATGAGCACCCTCTCTACGGTTTCTTTTTTTTCCTTATTTTGGTTATTCTGATTTCTTGTAGACTCCATACATTTCAAGGACTGATTATCATCCTAATCATTCCTCAGGAGAAGAACTTGCTTTTTTGTTCATCTAGAGTCAGAATAAAAAGAATGGGCGAGTCAAATGACTCTAGAAATAAAGCCAGCGAACGCTTGAAGATGCCTGCAAAGCTTAGCCTTCTCCAGAAGGTATAGTTTATAATCCCCACTCTTCAGGTTATAATATTTGTATCAGAAATAGGCGAAATTTCATTATGAGTTGGTTGAATTTAGGAGGCAATGATGAATAGAGAAACTGCTCAAAAGCTTGCACTCCAAGCACTAAGAGATGCTTCTGCTACAGAGAATCTTTTCCGTGTGATCAAGTATGATGCTTATTTCTCTCCCCAACATTTCGTTTGAAATTTTCAACTGATCCAAATTTTGCAGGTTGTTAATTAATGTTTCCCTGCATATTTGTAGGATATTCTCAGACTTGATTACGATTGCAAGGCTAGATTCCCCTGACACTGTTTTTGATCAGTACCTCCACTTCCACGAAGAGATCATGCAGGCTGTGCTTGATATGGAGAAGATTCAAGCAGCAACGCTAACTTCCATGGAAAGTGAAATGGAAATTGAGGAACCGTCCATCTTTCAAGAGATCTCAAATAATATAAATTCTTCCAAGAGGAAAGGGTCTGATTTAAAACCAAGTACTGGTAAACAACTAATAGCAAATCCAACCACTAAGACTTTTACTGAGAGAAAAATAGCATATGCAATTAATATGGATCAGAGAAATGCAGAGCTTCCTACCAGCCTAAGCAGCTCTATTAAATTGGCCAAGGAGGTGCAGGCAGAAGCTGGAAATTGGTTCATGGATTTCCTGGAAGAAGCATTAGATTCAGGAAAGATGAAGGGAGGAGGAGACAGGGGACTGAGGCAAGGTAAGTATCCGCAGTCACTACTGTTGAAGGTTATCAACTGGGTAGAGATGGAACAAAGCGATGGTAGAAAGAAGCCAGCTCACCCTAGGGCAACATTTGTAGCAAGAAAACTCAGAATCAAAGCAAAGAATCCTTAAGTATGAGAAATCTAAGGTTTTGTTACATTAAACCCTTTCGGTATGAGATGTTAGCCTAAAATGTGAATTTGGGTTGTATTCATTCTTTTTTTACCTTATATCCAGGCTTGCAATACTGCAATAATTTTATAGAGGCTCATGTAGTTAGAAGTCCAGTTCATCATTTTTTCAATATCAGCAATGAATTGTCATCCTCTCCGATTTATTATAAAACTTATTGCATACAATTCGTTCACACTAAGGATGGGGAAATAGGGAGGCCTTGCCATTGAACAAAAATTTGTCCAATAGCTAGTACAATTTTATGGCCTAAAAAAATATTTAAACCTGAAAACATATATGTATTCACAGTTTAGTGATTTTGAGTTAAACGCCAATACATATATTTACATGTTATTTAATGAATCATGAGCTTTGTGCATAGTGAATGATGCAAGAGGATAATGAATCAGATATTCTTAAAGATAACAATATTTCAGTTAGATGCAAAAATTTAAAGAATAGACAATGCAATCAAACTATAGTGGTTTGGCCATCCCATGAATTATGTGTACTTCCCGAATCCTCTTGAGAATAGATAATGAATATAAATTGTCATCCTTCCTGAATTGTTATAGTAGTTAATGCATATAATTACTTCACACATCATGAACAAAATTTTGTCCAATAGCTATTCCAAACATCATGGCCTCAAAAATATTTAAATCTGAAAAACATATATTTACCACCCTTTAGTGATTTGAGAGTAACGACACGTTCTAAGATAAAAATAAGGCAGTAAGATGCAAAAGTTTAAAGAATACAAATTGCATACCAATCTATAGTAGTTTGGCCTTCTCATGAGATGTGTGTTCTTCCGGAGTCCTCTTGAGAATTTCACTATTCTCCTTTGCAATAATGGGAGGAATAACATTCTTGCAATATCACAAAGCACTAGCTCATCTTCTAAGACTACAACATTTCTTCTTCAAGTTAACGAACTACCCACTCGAAGCACAACTCACTAGAGAATGACTTAGAGGAAAGAAAACAAAACATGAGATATTAAATCTTAACTTTTTAATCTAGCACATAAAGCTCTCACATTGTATTGCAAGTAGACGATCAAAAGCTTCGTCAAATTTTTTTCCGTAAATTACAATCCTATGAATTGTTATGGGTATTTTTTAGCTTAAGTTAAAAATGACCTTTATTAACATTTTATCCGCTAAATTACATGATAACATAAAATTATTGTCATTTATTATAAGTCTAAATTTATAAAACCTCTAGATGATCAAACTAAATGATCAAATTACATGTTTTATCCATTCAATTTACTATGGATCAAGGACATCAAAACATATTATCACTATCATAAGGTATATTCATATGTGGCAGAGGTAACCATCTCAATTAATCAGTCATAATGGCTAAATATTAGTTAGATTAGCTAAAGATCTTGCATGATGACTTTGATCATGTTGTAAGATCTAGATCATTAAGTTTTATCTTGATGGGTAATGTTGAACAAACAAACCTTGATCTGCAATGTAATCTTATATTTAACTGTTTTCACTTGGCAAGTGTTCAGGTCATTTAACAATGTAAAAGCTTTTACAAAGTTTTTGCAGCACCAAAAAGAAAATTACAGTATAATCTTTGATGAAGCATAAAGTTGGCAAATGCATGCACTTAAGTTAGCCGGTGTTGTTTTGCTTCACTTTGAGTCACGATTATTGTAATTTTAATTTAGAGTTTGCATTTTAGAGTTTGTTAATTTCTAGCATCCTTTTTGGGATTCCGATGCATTTACTCACTTAGAAAAATTATCAACAACTATCCAATTATGTTTGTAATTATCAATATAGGTTGAAGACTAAATCTCATGGTGTTAACAATCTTTATAACATACATATTTATGTTATTTAAATATTGATCTCTTAATTGTGTAAATGGAATGGTAATTTTGAGTTTGATGAAGATATATCCTTTGTTTTTTATCTATTTCATTTACAAGGTGACCCCGTTATGTGATGATTACTAGGGGAGGTATATTTTCTGGCACTTGTCCTAAAATTATTAAGTTGTACCAAGTTCTTTAGTTGTTATGCATACGAGGCTTTGAATTTGGCCATATAACAGATAGTTATGAAATATGTTGGATGAAAATATCAATTGATAGCTTTTCTCGCATTGGAACAATTTTAACCACAATCACATCTTGTCCTCCTCAATCCCCTTTTAATCCATCCTAGCTTGCATCGTTGACCTCAATGAACACTTTATCAACCTTTGAAATCCAATAGGCAATCACAACTTCTTTTATTACCTTTACTCCTCGTTGTGATAGTTTTTCATTATTATCATAATTATTCTAAGCTTTGGGACCATCATTCTCATATGATTTTATAACAAAACAACATACTCATTCTATTTTTTACTCACCAAATTTGTACTACCTTTTATGATGTTTGGCCTCTTGTTGGCCTACCACCTTCCACAAATAAGCTAATAGGTGGCACTAACCATTTTGACTGCTCACCACTTAGCAGAGATCATTGGATCAACATACTTCCCCCTTAACATGTGTAGAAGGCTTACTGATTGAATGATCCCTTCCTTTAAAACTCAACATTTATTATTCTAATATTTTTCATAATTTATTAATAATTTTGTATTCATTTTAATTTTCTCTTGTCTAAATATAGATGTAAATTTATTTACGTAACAAACAATATAAGATAATTCAATGAAGATATACTTTTTTGTTCCAATTCTGTCTTTGATGTGAAATTTAAACCAAGCTACAGTAATGGTATGCAATGTTTGAATTTATTAAATGTCAAATTAGCATTTATTAGTAAAAAGTAGTTGTGGGGTTTAATGATTTACAACAATGGTAAAAGACATATAAGGGTAATGCAATGACTAATTAGATCAAAGAAATTACAATAGAAAGATTAATGCAAGCAATTCTTTTTTCATAATATTGTGGAAAAATAAATCATCATTTAGATTCACGTGAAACTCTTATTTTTTGTGGCATCGAATCCTGCATAGAGGATATCTTATCAAATTAAAAGACATGCGATTCTACAATGGATTCAATGACAAAAATAAGATTATGAATATTTACTATTTTGATAATTAAACTTGACAAAGTGAATAGACTATAATCTTAAGAGACAAACATGAAAGTTTATAATGATGTTAAAAATAAGAACAAACTTTGATAATTTTACCATTTCTATATTCAAATATTATAAAGAGAATAGCATATCATCTTAAAAGATGAGCATGCCAATCTAAAATTGTATGAAAAAATAGAAATTGAGTTTTATAAAATAGTTTATGGCCTAGAGATTTTTCCCCTACCTTAAATAATTAAGATAGAATTTTTTTTATTAGGGTTGCAAACTCCCTATAAAGGCAAGCCTCTAAGGCTAATCATATTTCAAGAGGGAAAACTATCAAGATAACTCTAGATTAAAATATTAATTAATATATCTAAATTTTAGAAATTCAACCAATGATTAGAAGTCAAGAATCCACAAATATTATTAGATGAAGATTGAACAGCGCTTTTTGGAGATAAAGGATAAGACGTAGAGAATATTACAATTCTAAAATACTCAAAAGTGTCCAAGTCTATTATATGTTGTGTGACACCTCCAATTCAACATTTGGTTCAAACAACTCTGACCTGACTAAAGAAAAAAAGTATGTTTTTAAATTTTTGAGTTTTGAACCCCTTTTAAATATCTTTGGGAGTGTTTTGGTGCATAAGAATAATTATGTGTGTTATGAAAGGAGTTCTTAATGTATGGAGTTAATTTTTGAAAAATTTATTATTTAAGCACCCAATGTTGGGTGTTTGAGCACTCAACACTGCTATAGTACCAGTTGCTAAATAGTGGCATTACAGTGCACCCAGCTTTAAAATTTATGATGCGGCGCTAGGTTGTAGTGATGTAGCGCTAGGTCACCAACAACACTTTAGTTATATTTTTTAAAATCATTGTTTATCACAACTAGTCACGAGGAGAGAGAAGAAAGGTTTGGAGAGTGAAAAGTGAGTTTTTGATCCACTTTAGCTCGGTTGGGAAAGTTATATGGATCGAGATAGGTTATGTTTTACCTACCTTAGTTTTCAAAAATATAAAGTTTTTTTCTCAAAATTTTTGATTAAATTTATATTTTTGTTACTGAAAAATAAGTAAATTTTTTTGTACTGGAAAAACCTATATTATAGCTTTTTATATGTTATAAAGACTAAGATTATGAATATTTTAAATATTTTTTAAAAAATTTTTACCATGTATTTTGAAAATTATGCAATTTTCATTGAATAGAAAATAATCTATACACAAAAATAGTGTTGTAGTACAATTAATGTCTAAAAATGATATTTTACACAATCATTGGTAGTTTGATTATATTTTAAAACTATAAAACTTTACTCGGTTGGAATTTTTATTAGCTACCTGATAAGTATAAATAATGTTATATTTAATGTATTTTTATCTTAATGTGTTATTTTAATTATTTGTGTGTATGAAAAACTAAAATATGATAGAAAATATTAAGAAGAGTACAACATTGTTGTGTCCGACAATTCCATGCCATAGCGCCACTCTACACCATTAAGGCATCACACATGGACATGGCAGCATCATGTTCATTGTCTTCAAATGTCTCAGTGTCAAATGGTCATCTTGGATGCACTATGTTCTTCGACTTTAAGAATTGTGGTGGCACAATCTATTATGTATTAGTGCCAAATCATCCATAAAATTGCCACAACATAAAGAAATCATTAGTGCCACGACATTGCAATTGTAACTTCTAAGGGACATGATCTGCTAGCAAAGCGATATGATTGTTCACTAAGTAACTATTCCATATCAGTAAACACAGTGGTGGTTCAGAAGTTCCAGTGCCGAAGTATTAATACACTTCTAGGGCGTCACGATGACACTCTTTCAAGAGCCGCAGGGCGTCACGATGTCACACTTTCAAGCACCACAGTGCCACTTACTATTTTTGTGTTATCCTATAAATAGTTGTGATGTTATATTTATAGTAGAGTACAACCATTTATCTAATTTTTGTAGTGATAAGAGCAGTTCTTTAGAGATCTCTTTTAGTTAATTCTAAGGGAGACTAGAGAAATGCAAGGTACAATCATTTGTGTGTTTTGTCAGTATTTATTCAAGCCACTCTATTTGTTAAGAAAGAGGGTAGAGGAGATACATTGATCATTCTTGGTGATATCATTCTCTTGCATTTTTATTCTTCCATAATTCTGATGAAAAATGAGTTTTGCTTATCTTTTCTTTCGTGTTTGGCTAATTCTATAGGTTTGGATTGATGTTGTAGAGACATATTAAGTACTAATGAAGATTCTTATCATATAAATTAAATAATATTTTTAATATTTTATAAGTCCTTATTTAATGCACATACTGACATATGTATAATTAAAACCAAGTGTGATGTATAACTTTGATGGATAAATGCAAGAACAACCAAAAATATAAAATTAGTATATTTGCATACTTAGATATGTGATGTATAATATGATAGGTTATTAAGGTGATGATATAACTATATGAGGTTAGCAAATATCCTTTTCACCCCTATATGCTTGATAGATATCAAGAGATGCATATGCTATGAATAACATTTATAAATAAGAGTTTAATTAGAAATGATATGCAATTTACATTCATCAATCCAATATACTTCACTTAAATTATATATATATGCTATTTTTACTATTTTTATTTAGTGATTGAATATCTACAACCAACATTTTAATTTGAGTAGGAATATTATATAATTAGAGTAAACCATAGTAGTTGATTTCTAGAAAACTAACTTCCTAATGGGCTTGATGCTCTATTCCATGACATTATTACCTGATTCAACATGCATACTTGAATGTATTAAGTGTGGTTTGTTACTATTTATATATCAAAGAAAATTTAAGCAATTTTGGGGGAGATAGAGCATTAAGTATTTTAACAACTTAAAAGTGCACTCCAAAGCCCCCAGCACAATAGTGGCAGAGAAGGCTTCACCACCAAGCCTAGTTTTAATCAATAAAGAACTGTGGTGATAAATTTCAACTCTACTAAGTCAAGGGAGTGTCACATGGACATCATAGTCCTTAACTGTCAGCAATGTCATGATGATATAGTTATAATTATTCACACAATGATCAGCCACTGAAGTGAAATGTTGATACATTAAATACTGGGTCCATGTCAGGAAGCACCATAGCAGAGGAAACCCTTCAACTCTGTGGTATTAGTTTATTTTATGGGCACTTTGATGCATTTTATCAAACACCGCGATGCCAAAAATCCATTTTTAATAGGCAAATGAGCTTGCACAAAACCATCAAAGCTTTGATTTCCACAATTTGAGCACTAGGCACTTTGTTGGAAGCTATAAAGCAACACTTATTCTTGTTAAAAGAAAGCAACCTAACATTTTCAAAGTTATGTAAAAACACCAAAAGTTTATAAATACTATTAAGAAAAACATTCGTAAAGATGATAAAATCATCAGCAAAACATAAATGAGAAATAAGAAAACCCCCCAAGATTTAAAATAAAGGCTAGGGTGATTCTTAAAGAGGTTAGCCCGTACTCTAGATAAATACTCAGCTGCAATAATAAAAATGACAGGAGACATAGGGTCACCCTATCTTAAACCATGAGAGGATTTAAAAAAAAATAATACTTTTTTCCATTCACGATAATCGAAAAATATGATCATTCAATGCAATTATTGATAAGCCCGATAAAAATAGAATTAAAGCTGAACAAATGCAAAACATTATATAGAAAATTCAAATCAATGTTGTCATAAGCCTTAAAAATATCAAGCTTCAAGATAATGTTGCTACCTCTCACCCTAACATCTAGGTCATGACAAAGTTCTTGAGCGAACAAGATATTATCAGCAATAGACCAAACTTTAACAAAACCCATTTAATAGTGGGATATAATTTTAGGAAAAATAATAATTAAACAACTCATTAAAATTTTTTAAATCAACTTGCTAAAAAAATTTCACAGGCTAATAGGTCTAAAATCATTCCAATTGCTAATAGCATTATTTTTAGGAATAAGAAAATATAAGTATAGGTAAAAAATTTAGGCATCATGTGACCATAAAAAAATTCCATAACATCATAATAAATATCATTACTAATAATTTACCAAGATTTCTGAATGAACTTAGTGGCAAAGCCATCCGGACCATCCATAGAGTCATAATTCATGTCATGCACAATCACTTCAATTTCCTCAGAAGGAGGTTTAGAAAAAAAATTGTTATCCTCATGAGAAATTAGATTAGGGATAATAACAGCGTTATTAATGTGGAAAGCAGTAAAATTTTTATTAAGACGGTTTTGAAAGTACTGAACTACCAAGTTAGCGAATTTCCTCAACATCCTCAGAAATGGAACCATCCTCACGATGAATTTTATGAATATAGTTTTTGGTACATTTTCTCAAAACCAATACGTGAAAGTACTTGGTATTATTATTACCTTCAACAAGATGCTTCATCAATGCTTTTTGTTTCCAAAAATTTTCATGCTAAGCTTGCAATTTAAAAATATAATCTTTAGCCTCTCAAAGAATGCTGATATTATCATCACAAGGAAATAATTGATAATTAAGCTCACAAGTGTTCACTTTGTCCTCAACATTCAAAATATTGCCAAAAACATTTTAAAAAACATTGTGATTCCACCAATTAATGATTTGCTTAAGTCTTTTTAGTGTAAACAAAAACCATTTCATGCCAAGAATAGAATTATCAGGATGTAAAGGAGCATGCCAATTTTCTTGAACCACGTCAATAAATGAGTCATGAAATAACCACATATTTTGAAATCGAAAATGAGGTAAAAAAACATATATGCCTAGACTTAAGAGTAATTAACAAAGGAGAATGATCAGAGAACGTTATGCTAAGATGCTCAACAGTAACATAATTAAAAGAGTTAAGCCACATATAATTAAATAAACTTGATCTAACCATTGCAATAAATGGCCATGGTTCCAAATAAATTTGTCCCAAAAAAAAAAAAATGTCAACTAAACTACAATCCATAATCATAATATTAAAGTCTTTTTGGGGATGATAGATAGGGAAATTTCCCCCAAGTCGCTTATAAGGATTAGAAAAAGTATTAAAGCCCCCACCCACAAGCCAATGCGAATTGCAAATACTGTGAAAATTAGAGATTGAATGCTGAAAACCTAAAAACCTAACAATACTCAGAAGTTTAGAAACATTAATAAGAGGTTCAAGAAATACATCGTATCAATCAACCATTAATGATTTTCAAAGATACCAGATCAATTTAGGCATAATTGAGTTAGATCGGCCAAGACGATATAAATATCGTCCTAGCCGATTTCCTAAAACAATGAATTCCTAAATTGATTATGGCGGCTGATTCTTTCTGAATTTAGACTATCGTCCTGGCCGATACAGGAATCATCCAGGTCGATCCGCTAATGATGGCTGCCTTAATGAGGATGTTCTAATTAGAGTTTCTATTTTTGGACAGATCGTCCATGATGATATAAATATCGTTCCGGACGATATTACCAAAAATAGAAATCTTAGGGAACAACAGGAAATCTTCCAAGATACAAAATAACATATCCCACACCAAATACAACAGACTCAGGAAAGGAAAAAAAGAAGATTACAAACTGACTCAGACCTAGTCTACCCAATCTTGAGCTGATTCTAGATTGCAGTACGATCGTGTGAACCTTAAATATTAGTACATAAGGCAGTCGTAGAGAAAAATAATGTTTGCTATCATCAAAATCATAAGTCATAGATCCGCAACAATCTCCCCCTTTTTGATGATGGAAAATATTTCAATTTGAATTTGCAAAAAAGGAACATTTTCTCTTAATCTCCCCCTTACTAGAATAACACTTTAAAAAAATTGGGGAGATAAAAATATTTTTATTATTTTAAATTCTTGAAAAGAAAAATGATACAAATTCAACAGTACTTTCTCCTCCTTTGACATTATCAAAAAAGAGAGGAGGCACAAACAAAAATAAAATGAACAAAATATAAAAACGTTCCCTGATCTAGTGAAAAACAAATATTTTTAAAATAAGAAAGTTACCTCTTGGTTTTAATAAAAAACTTAGTAGAATTGGATTGACAACGCATAGCCAAGAAAAGGTTAGAAATTCAGAATTTGATAATCCAAACTCAAGTTCTTTAAAAAAGCTCAAAAACTTTTTAATTTAATATCTAAATCATGAAATAAATTAGAGAAAGAAACAATTATTTTTCAAAAACTCCTTCCATAAAATATATCTAATAGAAGATCAATGCATGAATTGTTGAATCATGAATCAAGATTTTCAAACTCAAGTATCAAAAGTATCAAGGATTTTCTTAAGCTTTAAGAAGTACAAGAATTGTAAGCATTAAATTTTGTGGACTCACTTTATGCCTCTTGATAATTGGTTGGCGCACTGCACATCTTTTGATTTTTGATACACTTTGTGTATTTTCAATTTGGCGTCTTTCGCATCTTTTATTTTTGGCATCATTGGCCAATTTTTTGAATATGCTCCATTTTTTAAATCTTAAAAACAAAGGAAAATCCATCTTAGTGATAAAGCGAATTTCTTGATTAAGAAAATTATGAGTTAGATTCAACAACTTGCAAAAGATTCATATGCAATAAATGAAACCTAGGGAGATAAAAAGATTTTGTTTCGAAAACCAATTTAAAAGATGAAAAAGATTTTAAATCAAAAGTAGAATAACCTCTTTTAGAAAACAGAGATTGAGAGTCAAAAACAGAGTTTCCTTCCTTTGCCTGTTTTGGAGAAGTCAAACACAACTTACCATAGATTTGAAGAAAAAATAGGAAGTAGATTTTTTATTTTTAGAAAAGTAAATGTGTGTGCTGATCAGAGAAAAAACTTTCACGAAAACAAAAATTTTAAAAATAAATAAAACAGAAAAAATAAAAATAAAAAAACATAAAAACAAAAAATACAACACAAAAATACGAAAGGCTTTTAACCATTATCTCTCTCCTGATCCGATGCTTCAGAAACCAGATTTGCCCATGAGATTTTTTGCCTTTCATTATTTCCCCAGTTTAAATTTTGCTTCGCCTTGCCCTTTTCTTTCGTAGGAAGAATTCTTAAATTATGGCACTGATTTTTCATATGTCCAGGCTTCCTACATCGAAAGCAAATAATGTTAGAAGAAATATGGACATCCTTACTGTTGACCTCAATTTTCGTTCGAGTGTCATTGAGGGCCTTTGATTAACTTAATCAAGCCCCATCGGGTTCAATTCGAGCACGAATTAGGTAGAGTTGAGTCGAATTAGGCTCGATCGGGTTTGATTAAACTCGATTAGTCCGCCTTGGCCACGTCGAGTTTGTTATGATTTGAGTCGTCATTTTTTTTAAATTTAATTGGGTTAATTTGAAGCAAATCAAGTTGAATTTAAATTGACCCAAATCAGAATTTATTTGAGCTTAATTTAATTTAAATATTTTTTTATGAGTTAGATTTGTTCTTAAATAAGCAATCAATCGACGTCAAATAGAATCTCATTCGCTTCTATGAGCCTCAGGATGAATCCTAGCGTAGATCTTAATGCTGATGATCTTATCTTTTTAGGGCTTCATGAGAAGGGGGGCTTCTAATTCTCTCCTAGCCACTCTCAACCCTCACTTCTTGGTGTTGAGAGCTCTTCACCACATTTCTTATTTTACACGTCAATCCCGGTCAAATCCGTCGGGGCGATCCTGATGAGATCAAGGCTAGATCCATCCAAGGCCTCGATCAGGTTGATCCAAGAGCTTGTTTGATCGTGATTTAATTAGAGAATATCGAGGACAGTCTAACAGCTCAAGTATAAAGAACTTGATGATACACCGTGACGATTCCTCAAAATTTAGATATGTAGGTCACTACACTTAATTATTATTTTTTTTATAAGTGCTTTTTTAGATCTTCAAATATCACCCCATGCTTTCTCTTCATGATACTAATCTATGTTTAAAATTTCATTAAATTTAGATGTCTCGATCGAGAGAATGAAGTTTTTTTTCTCTTTTCTTTTCTTCATTTAAAAAAAAACTTTTTTTTGTATTATTATTATCAATATTTATTTAAAAAATTATATTTATTATCTTTAATATTATTAATATTTTAAGTAATTCATAATTTTGGATTGTCATAATTTAGTTTGTCTTTGAATTCAAATTTCCTCAAATTTGAAATTCAAATTCTTTCATAAATTATAAAATCTATTTTATAAAAGTTTTTAAAATTTTCCCTCCATTGGATTTTGAATTAATTAGGATGACTTAATTGATTCTAAATCCAACCTCCAAAATTAAGGAAGCATTAAAGCCTCCTTAATTCCCTCCATGAATTTTAAATTTGAAATCTTTAATTCCCTCCATGAATTTTGAATTTCAAAATTCAAACATCCCTTAATTACTTTCATAAAATCTTATTTTCTTCTATTTTAATAATTTTTTTTAAATTCTTGCTATTTTAAATTATTTTTAAATCCCTTTATTACTTTAAACTTTAAAAATTCATAACTTTCTCGATTTAAATCCATTTTTGACGCACAATATCTTGTTTTGATCGTATTTGAATTCTGCACGATTTAGAATCATATTTGTTTCAAAATATTAGGTATACCTATAGTTATTTTGAAAACAGTAAAAGAGCACTATTTTAAAAATATTTTATTATCGTATTTAAATTTTGAAAATATACAACTTTCTCATTTTAAATCCGTTTTTAATGCATAGCACCTTATTTTGTTCCTATTTGAATTCTAAACGATTTGAGATCATTCTTGATTGAAAAGTTTAGGTATATCTGTAGTTATCTTGAAATTAGTAAAAGGACACTATTTTAAAAATTTTCTATTATTGTATTTAAACTTATAAAATTCATAACTTTCTCATTTTAAATCGGATTTCGGCATGCGACCCCTCGTTCTCTTTGGAAAATTATGAATTTTAATTTAAAATTATTTTCATAAGCTAATTCTTGCTGTCTGGATAGATTTCTATCTTAAATTGCTATTTTGAGTATTTTTACTATTATTTAAATATTTATTATTATAATTATTTTGAAATTATAAATTATTTTTAAATATTTTTGAAAGCTCGATCGAGTGGTCAGTTAATCTCTCCTATACTTATGTAGATACAAATGTGATCTATTTTAAATTATCATATTTTCTAAAAATCTATATAAATATGTATTTATAAAGTATTTTAAAATTACTTTGAAACTATTATTATTTTAAATCCTAATTTTTGAGAGATTCACTTCAATGAAATTTTAAACATAGCTTCTATGCATGAAGAGCAAATAATGGGGTAGTGGATTAGTGGATGGTTGAGTTCCAATCATTCACTAATCCGTCATTAGTTTTAATTACTTTTTTGTTCGTTGTAGCTTGCATGTGTAGGTTGCACCACGAGCACTTAGCTTAGGTTCTCCTAGATTTAAGGATATGTGTGTTTACTACTTTTATATATTTTCCATTCATTATTATCTTGAGGGTTAGTTCAAAATACGATTTAAACCTTTATAACGTAGTGACACCCTAAGGACAATAATGAAGGAACCGTCTCGCAAACTTAGAAGTTTTTTAGAAGCTATGATAGATCTTGAATTGACATGAAAACTACAACACTTAAACTTAGTGACATCTGAAACATCACATAATTTTCTAGGAATTTTTAGGAGTCTTTAGACCCCTTAGTTAACCAACCCTAATTAACCTGCTAAATAGGGCCTGTTAGCCTTCTAAAAATTACAATAAATACACTTTAGGTCAGAAAATTACCCATAATACCCCAAACTGACCAAAATTTGATCCTCAACCTTAGATAAATAGGGCTCCCTAGTTTGACTTCAGGTTGACCCCTAATTTGATCATAGGTGGAATTTACTATTTTACCTCTAATAATTCATTAAAATTTATTTAAAGTCTAAAATTTTCTCTAAACACTTGGGAACATCTTCTCAGGTCATACCTGACCTTTCAGGTTGATTCCAATCAGTTTGGAGCTGATTTGGATCAAAATAATAAAAATAGCACTTTATTAGGAAATTTAGAAATTCCTTTAATTACCCGATCTTTAGAAATCCATAACTAATTGTAGAAAATTCCAAATTAGGAAAACTCACTTGCATTGGACTCCAATTAGGATCTATTATTTATTAAAAATCTTAGGGTTACAAAAAATGGCCTAGATTAGAAAGTCAACGTTTTGGTCAACCGTAGTTCATTTAGGGCCCGAAACTTAGAAAATTCATAACTTTGCTTAGAAAACTTCAATTTCAGCCTACTACTTGTCTAACTACTCATATTAAGGTCTAGTATTTTTCTAAGGTGACAGGAGACCCAGACTTAGCCTTTTTCCCATAATGACTTTTTGGACCTTTAGCTTAGTTCCTAGGAGGACCCGGGACTTTCTAAAATTGGCTAATATCACTTGAACTTTAAATATCAGTATCCTAAGTTCTTAAAATTGATTAACAAATTGAAATAATTAAAATCACCCTAATTCACTAATATTTGAATTTCAACTAAAGCATCTTTTTTAGACCCCCAACCAACTTGAACTCTAGATAACTATAAATAACTACCATATTTAGGACTTATCCAGACCACACCAACCATACACACACATAGAATTATTTGCTAGGGCACCACTTCTAGATCTAGGATAGGCCATTGGGTTTTACTTTTCTGCTGTGTGCCGGAGCTTTTCGTGGTTTTCATTGCATGCTGTTTGAAAAATAATTGGTGTGTTTGCTTACTTTTTCTGTACTCTGTGGATAATGTGATGAGAGTTAGATTTACCCATAGGTTAGGAGCGTTATATATATATATATATATATACTGTTCTTCCGTGCAAGTGGCCATGCTCAAGCTAATAAAAGGGGGGCACCGTTATATTTTCTAATAATGTTTTATGCTGGTGCTTGCTCAGCCCCCCTAAATAAAATGAGGCCTAAATTAATAATTATAATTGCACAGATGGAGCTACTTAGCCCTCATAATTAAGGGCATGGCTTGGCACGGGGTCAATGGTGTTAACACTTTCATTTTCATATAAACTGCTTGGGATTTTTATTAGGATAACCATGCAAGAGTCTAGAATTTTCTACTTTAATGAATGTAATATTTGTAATAATTATTAAGAGTTGTGAAAACAACTATGAGTTGGGATATTCTTATCCAACTCGGATTCCAAAAGAAGAAGGCATCCCTAACGGGGAGCGTCTTCTTCCATTTGAAAGACCGAGTTGGATGGCTTTAGATATCCAAAGAGAGAAGGTAATACCCCCTCTAAAGGGAGAATTATCTCTTCGTTTGGATATTCAAGCCACGACGGATCCAAAGAGTCTAAGGAGGAGAGATCCAAGGAGTCCAAAGAGGCGTGATCCAAGGAACCCAAAGAGAAGACATCCAGAAAGCTAAAGATTGAAGACCCAATATCCCACTCAAAGTTGTTGGCGTCTGTCATAGGCTTAGAAATCCGGGTTGTTGGCAGTGGTGTCTGGCCACTTTATTTTCTGCAAATTCTGGTTGTAATAATGACAGTTTTCCTATGGACAATTTAGATAATTTATTTTGGGATTTATATTGATGTGCTTTCCTGGTAGTGCAGTAGAAATACCTGCTTTTTCTAGGTTTCTTTCTTGCATGTCGATTTTATTTTTGCCTGGAATCCGTTAGGCTCTTCTAAGGACTATAAAATGTTTTATACTCATAACTAACTTCTAAAAATTTAAGTTTAAATAACATAGAAACTTAACGAATCTAGGGAACTGTCGGAACCGTCCGGGGTCGCATGCATATTACTGCATTCTTCTTTCCTTGCTGTAAGACATCTCCTTGCTTGCGGGTAGAGTCCGGATAATCTGGCCTATGAGGATGAAGTGCCGGACCTAAGGAGACCCAGTCTTTTCAAAAAAACTATTTTCTATAAGCCTGTTTTTAAAATTCTATAGCATTCATGAGCTGACATTTTAACTAGCATGCATCGCATTAGTAACCAATTAAATAAGATTTAATTGCATTAGCTAGGAGCATCTGACCCACATAAGTCCATGACCACTTAGGAAACTCTCTAGATGTCGGTCCTATTTCTAATAACTGTACCATCCACCCATCTTTCATAATTGACTGGATATCATGGTTTTAAAGCGATTAGGTGGTTAGTTGGCTCCCCCAATCGAGGCCGGGAAAAGTCCAGATTTTGCACTGCATTAGCTAGGACATGGGTCTTAGTGTTTCATAGAGCACTAAGCCCAATCTAGATTTAGGATTCGAGGCTACTACATTTGGTCTCATAGCATGCCTTAAATAGTAGGTAGGTCCCTTCATTTCAGGGACTATAAATCCTACTTATTTGCATTACAGGATGACGCCACCTCCATATATTCTCTCATGCATGTGATCGATTGCTTATCTTTCTTTCTCCAGTTTCTGTTTAGTACCCTAGAGCCTCCGAATGCTGGTATGAGCCATGCATGTTGATTGAGCCTCTTTGAGATCCTTCTTTCCTTTGAGTAGGATTTCCTAGTCTTCACCCTTGTGACAATCCCACTTTAGGAAAGGATAATGTATGATCCTTAATCGAGAGTTTTCTCAGGCTCCGGCCTGAGATGTAATTAACCACAGGGGCTTGTGCCCGTGGGAAACTCGGTCCCACATCTACTAAACCCCATTCGAACTCTTGCATCGGGTGGGGGAAACCCGTGACTAGGTCGTGTATATTACTACCCATCGGGGTGTGTTGGAGACAGCCTCTACCCTCAATGGTTAGTCGTATGCACGATCTAATCTGTCTCTTCTAATCGACCCGTTCGCGCGGTGCTCTTTTGGAGGTCCACACTTACCACTTTTACCTTTTTTCCACTTCTGCTTATGCTTTGGTGAGCTTTGTGATTTGCTTGATAAGTTAATGCATTCGTTACAAACTAAGCAATCTTTTTCTGTATCTTTAGTTTTTAGAACAATCGTTTCACCTGCATCCAAAAGTCTTTGACCCAAACCTTGCTCGTAGGCAATGAGTGAGCCAATAAAATTATCAATAAAATAATCATTCAAATCTTTTGATTCACAAATAGCAACAACTTTGGTATCAAATTTTTTAAGTAAACAACAAAGAATTTTATTAACTTTTTCAAAATTTGAAAACTCTTTTCCTAAGGCATGCAATGATGTTACAATTTGAATGAACCTAGTGTACATGTCTAAGATCATCTCATAAGGTTTCATGGAAAACAGATTAAAATCATGCATTAATAAATTCAACTTGGATTGCTTGATTTCACTAGTGCCTTCATATATGGTGTGTAGTTTATCCCAAACTTTCTTACCAGTAGTGCACGTGGATACTAACATAAAATTTTCAGAATTTAAAGCACAGA
The DNA here is from genome assembly GCF_001605985.2 of Dendrobium catenatum. Lineage (NCBI taxonomy): Eukaryota > Viridiplantae > Streptophyta > Magnoliopsida > Asparagales > Orchidaceae > Dendrobium > Dendrobium catenatum. The sequence continues at coordinate 183,863 of NW_021377548.1, forward strand.
AAAAGCAGTTTAAAGATTTTGCATTCAATTGAGCATTTACTTGTTCTTCCCTATTCCTTTGATTAAAAAGAATATCAGTTTTAACTCCATTAAAAAACGTGACGGTGATGAATAACCAGTTAAAATCATACGCCACATGCGAAAATCAATCGATTGCAAGAAAGTAGTCATGCAAATTTTCCAAAAATCAAATATAATATTTTTAAAAAAAGGAGGTCTCGTGATTGAATAACCTTCCACAACATTACGATTAGCCATGGATCGAAATTCAAAAGCTTTTAAAAACTTATTTTTTTGAAAACGGCTCTGATACCACTTGAAAGTGCTCTGATGGCACTAAAAAGTTTGTTAGGGATGTTAAGCCCTATAGAACTGGCCCAAGACAAAATAAAGAGATAGAGAGGTGAATTAGATAACTTTAAAACCAAAGATAAAACCCAAACCAAAATCACCACATAAATCAAAGTGCGGAAATTAAATAAATACGGAAGCGATAATAAGAAAAGAACACATCGGATTTATAGTGGTTCAGTCAAACCTTGAACTACGTCCACTCCTTGGAGGCACCCTCCAAGTATTGCACTAAGTATCTCTCTTTTAGCATCCACAGCTAGGCGGAGAAGCCCTTACAAAATCACTTCCACCTTTCCCGGTGCGGCGGAGTCGTCGAGTCCTTTGACACCAAAGAGATCTTCTTCTTTGGTGAACTTACCTAAAGAAAAGCCTTGAATCCGATGGTACTAAGGTGTGAGTTCGCCGGAGCAACCGTGTGGAATTCCCTCCACACTCCCTTGAGTTCCCCCCCTCATAGGATCTTCTCCCTCTCAAACTCCACCCTTTACTCTCTCCCTTTCAAGCTCTCTCTTCAAGTTTCCCCCGCAAGAATGATGCTATAATGGCTGCCAAAGACACTTAAAAAGTCCTTATCATAGCTTAAATAGAAGAGCTAAAAATGAGCTCATTAATGCAAGTTGCCGACCTTATCGTCCAGGACGATAGGTATATCATCATGGATGATCAGTACAAATTCAGCTTATCAGCCCAGGATGATTTGGGATGATCGAAGAAAATTGGTTACATCATCCTGGCCGATGTCACGATCATCCAGGCTGATTAGTTTAAAATCGATTTCAATCGTCCTGATCATCGCCCTGAATTTGAGCTGACCGATGTAAATCGTCCAGGACATCATCCCGGCCGATCAGGCGATCGTCCCGGACGATGTGATCGTATCAATCAACCATTAATGCTTTACAAAGATACCAGATCAATTTAGGCATAATTGAGTTAGATCGGCCTGGACGATATAATTATCGTCCTCGTAAATTTTGTAAAATAAAGAATTCCTAAACTGATTATGGCGGCTAATTCTTTCTGAATTTAGACTATCGTCCTGGCGGATACAGGTATCGTCCAGGCTATCCGCTAATGACGGCTACCATAATGAGGATGCCCTAATTAGGGTTTCTATTTTTGGACAGATCATCCAGGATGATATAAATATCGTCCCGGATGATGTTACCAAAAATAGAAATCTTAGGGAACAACAGAAAATCTTCCAAGATATAAAACAACATATCCCACACCAAATACAAAAGACTCAAGAAAGGAAAAATAGATTATAAATTGACTCAGACCCAGTCTAACCAATCTTGAGGTGATTCCAGATTGCAGTCCGATCGTGTGAACCTGAAACGTTAGTACATAAGGCAGTCATAGAGAAAAAGAATGTTTTCTATCATCAAAATCATAATCCATAGATCCCAACAGCTGAGAGTGCTCGCGAAGAGGAACAGGTTCAGAAACAGGAGCGGGAGTGGGAGCCTCCTCCTCCTCGGCCCCTTGAGCTTCCCCATCCCCTAGGTGGGGACGAGTACTATGAAGTGCATTGAAGGAATTATTTGAGTAGAAGGGTGATGGATGGTTGGGAGGAGCAGGATATTGAAGGTTATACTTGGATTCTAAAACATATAACAAGATTGGGCTTTCTTCTATGACCTGGATCTCAAATGGTAGCCAAATACTTGATGTAGCAAAAGATCAGGTCTGTGTCAATGAATTCTCTATGGGTCAGAATGTAATAAGTAGTGAGTGAATGAAGTGGAGTGATATTGATTCGGTCGTCAGCTTAGGGAATCACAGAGGTGTGAAGGATGTACTGGATCATCCTAGCATCTTTAAGTAAAGAGCTATTCTCTCCTACATGAAAGGGTTCATTGGTGTGGAAATGAAAGTGATTTGCAGTGGACCAGTCAAAGTCAGGATCATATACAAGGGTATGCAGCTTATCCCCAATGGTGGACAGCTGCAGCAGTTCAACACAATCCTAATATGTGTTCTCGATAGGACGTCGATTCACATAAGTGGTGAGAGCAGTGTAGGAAGAATTTGTGCGGAGGTTTGCATAAAATTCAAAAAGAAGTTCAAAACTAAAGGGGACTGCGAGGGTGAAAATAAAACAAAGATAGGTCTGAGTGAAAAGATCCAGTACCGGATAGGAGGGATAGGCTGGATTGATTGTTTGGAAGAGAATAATGTTGTACTCTTTATAATGATGGTAGGCATCCTGATCATCTGCCTCCCAAAAATGAGGGTCCAGTTTGCCACTCGAGGAGCTATAGACGTCTGACGAGCATGCTTTTCACCAGCCATTTAGAAGAAAAGGCAAGGAAATAGTAAGCAATAGTAAATAGAAAGCCAAAGAGAAGGTGTAAAAAATAAATAGCTGAATTTGGGCTCTATTTAAAGAATCGGCCAGGCCGATCGCAATATCATCCAGGGTGATCTGGTGAAATTATTGTGACCAGCTGATTGGTCAAAGAGGAGGTTTGATCATCCAGGATGATTAGACATTATCCGAGATGATTAGACACAGACGATCGTCCCGAGGAGTCAGGCCGAAAGACCGTTGAAAAAGCAGATCATCCAGGCCGATTATGTGGATCGTCCAGGACGATGCTCAATATGGATCAAACTAGCCAAATTTAAAATGTTTTAAATCATGCGCCATGTGTATCATCCAGGACGAACAGTGGATCATCTAGGACGATTGTCCAAAAATGGATCTTCCCATACAAAATTATAGATTTTAAACGTGCTGATACGTGTATCATCCAGGACAATCAAGTGTATCGGACGGGATGATAAACAATAAATGCATCGGCCAGGACGATCAAGATGATTGTATTAGAGGACGATCATATCATCCAGGACTATAAAGGATCGTCCAGGGCCATGAGAGCAGAAAAGTCAGGATATTCAGTAGATGGAGTTTTTGATGGAAAAAGAACATATCATGCAGGACAATAAAGATATCGGCCAGGACGATGTGACAAAATTTTGAACTCAAAGGAAGGATGGAGATGATGAGAGAAGGCCCAAAAATAATAAAATCAACTAAGAACAACAACGAAAAAACATGAAAAAAATATAAAAACTAGCAAAGAAATAATTTTATTTTATTTTTAATTAGCAAGGAACTGAGAAGGTAGTGGGCACAATATGGTAAATTTCATCTTACCTTGCTCAGTATGGGCTGGGTTTTTTGTTCGTTCCAGGAAACTAGAGCATGGAGTCGGTCCTATCTAATGGGCCTTGGTTTATGAATGGGAAGATTATTGGTATGGACAAATGGTCCCAAAGCTTTAATCCTAACTCTGTTAGAGGATTGACATCACCAAGTTGGATTAGGCTTCCATGCCTTCCTCTGCACTGCTGGGACAACTTAAATGTTTGCAGAATAGCTTCTATGGTTGGAAAACCAATCCTTCTTGATGGAAACATGTTCTAATGGGGAAGAAGATAATTCGGAAGGGTGGGTGTCCGAATTAAACTGGATAAGAAGCTTCCTATAGGAGTGTGGGTGGAAGGAGCAAATGGGAAGTTCTATTAGAACATAGAATACGAGCGCATTCCAAATTTTTTTCAATTATGGATTTATTGCCCACACTAAAGAAGGTTGTGGAGAAGGAGATGGTTCTTCAGGTTTCAAAGGTAAGGAGGCTGGAAATAATGATCCAGAAAGGGAAAGGAATGGACCTAGAAGAGAGGATGTCAAGGAGAATATAAATTCAGGAAGCTTTGGTCCATGGTTGATAGTTAACCGTGGAAGGAAGATTGGGCCGAGTCATTTCAACAGATCAACTCAACTGCCATTAAAGAAGACAACATGGAGAAGAACAGTAGATAAAAAGAAGATGGAAGATAAGGAGAATGCTAAAGAAGCTAATGTTAAGAATACCGATAATGATCTCTTGGAAAAAAGTTTTGTTCTTGAAGAAGTAACTATGATCTTAAACCTAGATGTTAATAAAGAAGTGACTCTGAAGATTGAAAGGAATGGTTCTAATATTCCTTTAATTGAAAACATATTCAATGTGCTGAATGATTTCATTGAAGAAGGAGAGATTATTCAGGACTTTGATGGTGGGTTGTTGAGCAATGTAGATCATCTTGATAAGAAGGGAGAGCAAATACTGATTACAGCTGATGATTCAGCTTCAAATGACAAGGGAGATGATTCCAGTCGTGTGAAGAAGAAGAAATCAAAGCAACTTAAAGACCTTGGGCAAATCAGCAATATCACAAGGAGTAGGAGATTGGAAATGGAGGTGAAAGGCAAAGTGGGATTATCTCCCACAATTCTTATTCAATGAATTCCTTAGTATTATACAATTGTAGAGGAGCAAAGATGAGAAGTTCTTCTCAATACATAAAGGAAATTGTCAAGATGCATAATGTTATTTTTTTGGGGTTGCTAGAAACAAAAATATCTTATTTTGACAAAGGAAAGTGAAGATGCTTATGGGAGATGGATGGGAATTTGCTATGGTCCCATCGAATGGGCTTTCTAGAGGGATTATTGTTCTTTGGAATTCAAACATTGCTGATTTTTCCATGGTTAGATCTTTATCACAATGTCTTATTGGAGACTTAACTATTAATAGTAAGTGTAAATGGAGAGTGGCTTCGGTCTATGGAAGCAAAGAATCAGCCAAAAGAAGGGAGCTTTGGGAGTTACTTGAGCTATACTAAGTGGAGGAGTATCCTATGGTGGTAGGAGGAGACTTTAATTGTCTCACTTCCAAGGAAGACAAACGAGGAGGGAAAAAATTCCTTTTTTCTCAAGGCTCTAGAGAAATGGGAACTTTTATTACTAACAATGACTTGCATGAGATTGGATTCATTGGGCCACGTTATACATGGTGTAACAACAAAACTGGAGGTGCTCGAATTTTGGAGAGACTTGACATGTGCTTTCTTAATTCTAATGCTTTGAACTCTTTTTCTCATTTAGCTGTGATGCATCTAGCTAGAATTTCCTCTGACCATAGCCCATTGGTTCTTAATTTCAATAATTCTAAAACAACTGATAAGAGAAGTATTATATTTGAGGATGTATGGGCCTCATATCCGGCATCATTTGTTGTGGTGAAGAGGGAATGGAGCAAGAATTTTAGTGGGAATTATTCTCAGATTTTGAATGCTAAATGTAAAAGAACTCTTAAATCCTTGTTCTTTTGGAGCAAGGCTAAGTTGAAGAACCTTAATGATCTTAAAGGTAGTTTAATGGATGAAATACTGAAGCTTCAAATAGCTGAAGCTGAAGCTGGATGGCTATCTGATGAGGGCTGTTGGAGAATGAAATTTAAAGTGATTGAACTCAATGCTAAAATGGCTCGGTTATGTAGTTGGTGGAAACAAAGAGCTAAGATAAAATGGATGAATGAGGGAGATTGTAACTCTAAATTCTACCACTCGTTTGCTAGTGCTAGAAGGATTGGTAACATAATTATGAAAATAAAAAATGAAGATGGACTGGTTTTAGAGGAGCATAGTCAAATTGAAGAGATTTTCTTGCAGTTTTTCAGGACCAAGTGGAAACAGAGAAACTGTAGTATGGAAGACTGGCCACATCCCTTGAAGATTTTGAGACCGGAAGAAAGAAAAACTACTGTCCAACGAATTCACAATGGATGAAATTGATTTTGTTATCAAAAATTTGGGTAAGAACATAGCTCCGGGTAGTGATGGTGTTACATACACTTTCATTAAAATTTACTGGAAGATTATAAAGAAAGATTTTGTGATGGCTTTAAACCATTTCTTAAATTTGGGAAGTATGTATTGTAATTAGAAAGATACGCTTGTAGTTCTCATTCCAATGGTTTCTAATCCTTTGTTTCCATCCAATTACAGGCCTATAAGCCTTTGTAACATAGTTTATAAAGTTACTGCAAAGGTTATCTTGAATAGGTTAATTCTGGTTATTCCTTTGCTTATCTCGGAAGAGCAGGCTGCATTTATCAGAGGGAGGTCCATTTCAGATCACATACTGATAGCCCAAGAAATGTTTCATAAGTTCAGGTATTCCAAGGCAGCTAAAGGGATGGTGTCCTACAAAGTAGACATGGAGCAAGCCTACGACTCTATGAGCTAGAAAACTCTTAAACAGGTTTTGACTTATTTTGATTTCCCAAATATGATTTCAAAACTGATTTTGGAATGTGTCTTAAATCCCAGATTCTCTATTATTATAAATGGGAAGCTATCGGGATGGATTAATGCTGAAAGCGGTCAGGGATGTCCTTTGTCCCCTACTTTATTCATCCTTTATTCCCAACTACTTTCATATGCATTTTCTCATTCTTCGATTGGGATTGGATTATGCTTTAATAGTCCACATATTTCACATTAACTATTTGTTGATGATGTTATGATTTTCTCAGAAGCATCAAGGAAGGCAGTTTATGAAGTTAAAGCCATTCTCTCTGATTTCAGTTTGTGGACTGGACAGAGTATTAATGTAGAGAAATCTGCCATACTCTTTGGGAGTAATGTCAGTAAAAGGAAAAAGAAACAATTATCCAGAATTATGGGGTTTAAACAAGTTAAAAAATTTATTTACCTTGGAATAAAGATGGCTTTGAGTTGAATGGTGGCTAGTGATTTTTATTTTATTATTGAGAAAGCACTCAGATTCCTTAATACTTGGGGAACGAAGTCTTTATCTAGCTGGGAAGATAATTTTAATAAAGACTGTTATCCTAGTTATTCCAAACTATTACAGCACTTACTCATTGGTGCCGGTTCAAGTGCTCAAAGAGATAGATAAAATCTATAGAGGATTTCTTTGGAAAAAATCTGGTGGAAATCCTGGATTGCATTACATTAGTTGGGAAAGTCTATGTAAGGGTAGCTCCTCTTAGAGCTAGACTATCTTGGAGATTCCTGAATAATAGGAATTCTTTATTACATAGAACTTCAGCACCCAAGTATGGCACAAGATTTGGAAATTCCGAAATCAAGAAATTTTCTTCTTCTTGGAAAATTTTATGCAATGGAGGCAAAGTGCTTGATCCATTTATCAGATGGAAAATAGCCAATGGGGATTCAATCAATGTATTCAAGGATAAGTGGAAACTTGATAGAAGAATTAATGATTGGCCAACATATGTAGCTCGGACTTCTTTCAGGGAAAAATCATCATTTAAAAATAAAAGACCTAACTCAGAATAAACTAATTAAAAAAAAAGATCTGTTCAAAACTTGCTCCAAAGAAAATATCTTATAGAATAATATACCAAAGAAATTTATCTCAATCATGAAATTTGAAATCAAGCCTTTGAAAATATCAAGTAACCCATGAATTCTTCTAAAATTTTAAAAGTTTGAAAGAGGGGTAAGCTTATCTTTTGTGGGCTCAATTTATGCCTCTTGTCAATTTGAATGGCACTCTTTGTATATCTTTTGATTTTTGATACACTTTTTTGTATATATATTTTTTTTCAATTTGGCGTCATTGCTCATCTTTTTGTTTTTTGCGTCATTGGCCTTTTTATTTTTTATTTTTTGTTCTTGTAAGATAGATACCTTTTCAAAAATTTTTAAAATATATTTAGTTGTGAGTAGATCTTTCAGATATTAGAGAAAAAAAACTCACTCTCTAATATAAAGAAGAATAGACCATAAAGCAGACTTTAGAAATTATATGATAAATGCAATGGTAAGATTTCAATTAACTTGAAAAATATATAAAAACTTTGAATATTATAAATATAAGATAGATTATTGTAGCAAGATAGAAAAGATCTTAATTTCAAAAACCAGTTGATAATTTTAGATAAACTTTTGTTTAGAAAAGAAAATTATACCACTAAAAGAGGTTAGAAGGAGGTAAACCATCAATGGTGTTTCTCCCTTTAACTGATTTAGAGATGTTAAATATTGACTATAAATCTCCAAAAATAAAAACAAGGAGAAAATATCATAAAGAAAAAATAAATCAAAGCAAAAGCAACTATAGCAGCAAATATAAAAAGCTAACACAAACTAAGGTAAACAAATAATAACACTCAATAGAGTAGAAGCGTGCAATTCAAAATTTTATTTAGCAGCAAGTTTAAGTAATTTTATGATCCGCGAGCCTTTTACCAAGTATCATATGCTCTCACGAGGTCTTTGGTGAGAGCACACCTGCAATATCATCAAGTGTCAGATTTAGGAATCCAAACAGGTTTGGGTTCCTTCTTATGAAAAGAAGAATGTGATGTGTGAGTGTTATGCAGTGAATTAAGCAATTTGGGTCTCCATACCCAATGTGTACTATAGTGAATAGTGCAGGTATGTGCTATGTGTCTACATGCCACATGAAAAACATCTAACTCCAGGAAAAGGATTTCTTAATCGGTCCGGGTTATAATGCCTCTTCCTAGTTATTGTATTTGGATCAAATGTGTATGTCATCCAATTTTTCTTACATGCATCCAATTTAGCTTTAAACCTCAAGTGAGCATTTACTAAATCAATCTCCAAACAGTGCTTTTTATGCTCATATTCTTTAGTAGATGCTTTAAAATTAGATTCAAGCGAGGTATAGGAAGCTTTCAAGGAATCATGCTCAATTATTAATTCAGAATGCTTTTTATTTAAATCATCAAATTCATCAAGTAGAGACATGTGATTGCTATCAATTTGAAAGTGATCTTTACTCAAAATTTCATGCTCTTTTTGTAAATTTAAAAACTCTCATTTCAGACTATAGAGAGTTTTCTTAAGTTTTCTATATGATGCATGGATTTTCTCATATATTTCAAGCAATTGGTCATAGGTTGGTTGGCATACCTCTTCTTGGTTAGATTGTTCAAAATCATCAGCCATTAAGCACAAGTTTGTTGTCTCCTCTTCAAGTTTAGTCTCAGATGAGTCAGATGCAAACTGCACAGAAAGCTTTTTGGGCTCGCTTCTTATCCTTTATAAGCTTAGGTTTCTCTTCATTCTTTTCTTTGCTTGAGTGATCCTTAAGTGTAGGACAATCAGCTCTAACATGTCCAGGCTTCCTGCATTCAAAACAAACAACATCAGAAGAACCTTTAAATTTTTTGTTATCCTTACCTTGTTTCCAATTCTGATGATGCTTGTGACTCTTCCTTAGAAAGCTTTTGAATTGCCTAGTGATGAAGGCAACTTCATCTCTTTCAAACTTGGAAGAATTTGAATTTGTTTCATTGGCCTTCAGTGCTATAGTTTTCTCCTTCTTTTTCTCACCTGCATTCAAATTTCTTTTATTCACTCCTTGCTCGTAAGCAATGAGTAAGCCAAGTAAGTTGTCAATTAAATAGGTATTCAAATCTTTAGATTTCGTAATTGTAGTAATCTTAGCATCAAAAGAGGAAGGCAAGCATCTCAAAATTTTGTTCACCTTTTCATAATTAGTGAGTTCTCTTCCTAAGACATGCAAAGAATTAAAAATCTAAGTAAATCTCGTATACATATCAAAAATTGATTCAGGGGTTTTCATACAAAAAAGTTCATAATCATGAAAGAGAATGTTCAAACGGGATTGCTTAACTTCATTTGTACCTTTATAGGTGATACACAATTTATTCCAAATCTCTTTTCTAGTAGAGCAAGTAGAAACATACATGTAATCTTTGGATTTTAAAGCACGGAAAAAATAGTTCAAATATTTTGCATTTAATTGTGCTAGATCCCTATCATTTAGAGTCCATTCAAAAAAAGGAAGTGGAACAGTAACACCATTCAATTTTCTAGTTGGATGTGTATAACCATCCTTAACAAGCAACCACATGCGATAATCAATAGATTGTAAAAATGTTGACATGTGAGTTTTCCAAAAATCAAAAGCAATATTATAAATCAAAGGTGGTCGGGTAAAAGAATACTCTTCCGCAGTATTATGATTTCTGTTGTTAGCCATGGATCAAAATTTAAAAAGTTTTCAAACTTAGTTTGAATCCAGCTCTAATACCACTTGAAAGTTTGTTAAGGATGTTAAGCCCGAGGCTAACCAAGAGGGGGGTGAATTGATATTTTTTAAAAAAATTTCTTAGGTAAAGCACAAAATTAAAACCAAAACAATTCACTACAAGAGTAGCGAATGCGGAAATTAAATACGAAAGTCAAACAAAGAAAGATCACACAAGATTTATAGTGGTTCGGTCAATTCTTAACCTACGCCGACTCCTCGGAGGCACTCTTTGAGAGTTGCACTAAGCGTCTCTCCTTTAGCTCCCACAGCTAGGCAGAGAAGCCTTTACAATAGACAACTTTTCACCAACCACGGTGCGACATAGAGCTGACTCCTTTTGCTTCCTCCTGAAGTGGGCAGAGAACCTAGACCTTTTACTAAAGTAGACCTCCCAAGAACCTCCCAAGGACAAAGGATGAAGAATAGAGACGATGACTTGGAACCTTGCTTGGAGCAACCTTTGTGAACCCTCTCATAAACTCCCTCTTATAAGTTCCTCTCTCTCTCTCTCTCCCTCTGCCAAGGCTCTCTCAGGTTAAGAGAGCAGCACTCCAAGTCTTTTTACATGAGAAAATTTGGGTCCTTTAAATAAAATTTCAAGAATCGACATTATCATCCAAGACGATAGGAATATCATCCTGGCCGATCAATACAAAGTAAGCTCAATCAGCCAGGATGATTTGGGACGATCAGAAGAAAATTGGTTACATCGTCCAGGCCGATACCATATCATCCTGGACGATTAGTTTAAATCAGAGGAAAATCATCCTGAACATCACCATGAATAAATTATGGCCGATTTCAATCATCCAGTACATCGTCCTAGCCGATCATGCGATCAGCCATGCCGATGTGATCGTATCAATCAAACTTAATTGCTTTCCATAATTACCAGATTAATTTAGGCATAATTATGTTGCATCATTTATGCCAATGCTGCCATCGTCCTGAATGATTACCTAAAATAAAGAATACCTAAATTGATCATGGCGGCTGATTCTTTCTTAACTGAGCCTATCGTCCTGGCCGATAATGGGATAGTCCAGGACGATCTACTTATTGAAGGTTGCCTTAATGAGATGCCTTAATTAGGGTTTCTGCTTTTAGTATGATTGTCGTGGCCGATATGGTCATCGTCTAGGATAATGTTCTTCAAACAAAAAATAACAGAAAAACCTCAAGTGTGTGTGCAAGTTTACTTAGCATCAGGAACCACTTTTATAATTGACTCAAGAAAGGAAAAAATACATACTTGACTCAACCTAAATCTACCCGATCTTGAGCTGGCTTGAGTTGCATTCGATCTTATGGTCCTAAAAAGTTAGTAGGCAAGGCAGTCGTAGGAAATCATTAATGTTTTCTATCATCAAAAGTCTAATCCATAAACTCAGATTTGCAACATTTACTGTTCATCTAGATGATATTTATCATTCGTCCTAGAGCGATCTTCTCTGTTTGTGCCAAATGAATGGTTTGTCCAGATGATATTTATCATTCATCCCAGAATGATCTTCTCTATTCTGAAAACTTGTAGTCCGTCCTGCATTTTCATACCAATGAACTTTGAAAAAAAACTGTTCGTACTAGATGAACGTACAGGTTCGTATGGGACGATGATCATATATGAAGGCTGTTTGTACCAGTTCACATTAAGTTTGTATGCAACAGTTTTTATACTATTCGTACTTACAAAATTGAAAAGTACGAGATGATCGTGGACGGTTAAAAGTTGGAAATTGCAATTTTTTGATAGTTTTTCGTGTCTTTTCTGTAAAAAGTCCACTTAAGACTGTCATGAAATCTTTTTGTCATTTTGTCTTCGTGCATAGTAAAGGGGATTTGAAGGAGAGAGTGAGAGAGAGTGTTTAAAGTATATTTCATACTATTGGAGCATGAAGGGTTTACTTGATTACTGAAAGGTAAGGATCTCTATGTGTAGTTTGTGATTTCTAGTGAGAAGATCTGGTTCTCTGCCGACACTCAAGGAGTGTAAATAGCTGAAGATTCTCTACCTACACTTGGAGAGTGTGAATAGTGGAAAGTTCTCTGCCTACACATGGAGAATGTAAACAGTGATAGGTTCTCTGCCTATACTTGGAGTGGTAAAAGGATGACGATTCTCTGCCACACCGAGCAGTGGTGGAAAAAAGTTTTGTAGAAACTCGTTCACTATGAATTAGGTTGTTAAACCTAAGTTTATCTCCCAAGACTAACCAAGAGGGGGGTGAATTGGTAATTTAAAAATTATACTTCTACTCTTGGATTTTTAGAAAACCTTTTAATTATTAATGCAAGTTAAATTTAAAGTATAAAAATAAGTTTTTCAACCAGAGTAAATAACTTGCAATTAAATTAAATGCAGAAGAAAAATAAGAAAGAACACATCAGATTTATAGTGGTTCGGTCAAACCTTGACCTACGTCCACTCCCCGGAGGCACCCTCCGAGTATTACACTAATACCACAAAGTGACTCTCCTTTTTCCCCCAACGCAAGGTGGAGAAGTCTGTACAAAATCACTTTCACCTTCCCCGGAGCGGCGGAGTAGCAGGGTTCTTTGACACAAAAGAGATCTTCTTCTCGCCAAAACTTCCCTCAAGATGACCCTTGAATCCGATGGTACTGAGGTGAAAGTTCACCGGAGAAACCGTGTGAATATCCCCTCCACACTCCCTTGAAATCCCCTCCAAGGATCTTCTCCCTCTCAAACTCCACCCTTTCCTCTCTCCCTTTCAAGTTCTCTCTTCTAGTTTTCTCCAAAAGAATGAAGACACAATGACTGTCAAAGATACACTTTGTCATCCTTTTACACTCTCTAAGTGTCGGTAGAGATCCTGACCGATGTTGTTGAACTTCACTTGAGACCCTTTAGAGGAGATTTGCAAAAACAAAAGAGATCTTCTTCTTCAAGTAACCTTGTGAATCCCTCACAAACCCCTCACTTGATATCTCACTCTTCACTCTTACAGTCTCTCCCAAACACTCACACTCAATGATCCCTCTCAAGAGAAAAAACTCCAAAGGTACTTGTAATAGTTTCTAGGACTCCTTATATAGAAAGGACATGAAAACCCGTCCAAAAAACTGCTAATTTCAAGTTTTTCTGAGCAGTAGATCATCTCGTACGAACCTGAGTTAGTACGGATGAACTGTGTAAAAAACTGTCCCGTACAAACCATTTGTGCATCAGTACAAACTAAATTCATCCTGGGATGAAATATGTTCGTTCGGTACGAACAGTTATATCAAAGGTCAGTTCTGAAAACTACAGAACGTTGCCAGAAACTGCATAGTCAGTTCCCATCGTCCTGGACGAAATTTTTATAGAGAGCAACTTGTCCTGGGAAGAAAATGATTTTGTCTGGACAAAATTTTTATAGAGCCCAACTCATCCTGGGACGAAAATATTTCATCCTGGACGATCATGACTTAAAAAAATTTTCCAGTTCAGTTCATGTCTGTTCCATTGCTCTTGCAAGGAGATAACTGATCTGATCATCCCGTATGAATAATGTTCATCCCGTACGATTAGTACAAAACTTTTTCAAGATCTCCTTTAGAGTGTGTGAATTTATTCACTCAATTACAATCACTCCCTCTCAAATTTAATTCAAACAAAAAGTACAAGCTTCAAATTCACAAAGTATATAATACTGAATTTGATTTGAAGTCTTTGTAGTCTGGAGTTCAATTTTCCTGAAATATTAGTACATACAAGAGAAAAAATAAATCTTCCAAAAAATGTTAGGAGATAAAAACACATAAAACTATAATATTTGGAATCATCAAAACTATACAAGTTGCAAAAATGTAAAACATGCAAATACCAACTTTCCTAACAAGTTTTGTAAAGGATTTCCCGCTTTGCTGTGGGGGCTAAAGGAGAGACACTAGTAGTAATAGTTCATTACCTGTAGTAGGAGACTTCAGGGAGTGGATGTAGGTCGTATTTGACCGAACCACTATAATCCTTTTTTTTTTCGCTGTTTTTAATTTTTGCTTTTTATTTTTTAGTGGTTGAAAAATTATTTTTGAAAACATAAAAATCAACTTGCTCAATTTTTAATCAGTTTCGAATTTTTAACTATAAAAAGATGAAAATTTTTAAATTACCAACTCACCCCCCCCCCTTCTTGGTTAGCCATTGGGATATAAGCTTAGGTTTAACAACCTAACTCATATTCAATAAGTTTTAACAAGTTGTATTAAAGCTTTATTTCAAATTCATAAGTTTAGACTACTTTTTGATTAACGACCTTGGCTATATTTTGAAACCGAAACACAACATAAGGTTATTATATAACTAGACCTCCGTTGTGTGACAAAATTCCCTTCAATTTTTGGAAAACATGCATGTAAATATTTTTGCAGTCACTAGACTATCGTAGGTGGATCTTAGTTCAGGAAGGGTTTACAAATCCGACTAGATTAGTAGACGTAGTTAGAGTTGAAATTCTCTTTACAGACTAGACTATAGAACAACGTGAACTATTACAACTTAATGCTAAATGTTTAAATAGTTTATTTTCTGCTCTTAAATTTGAAGATTACATGCGAGTTTCCACTTGCAAGAGTGGAAAGGATATATGGGATAGACTTTGTATAACATATGAAGGGACTAATGAAGTTAAACAATCCAGACTTAATATCTTGTTGCATGACTATGAACTGGTTTACATGAAACTCAATGAATCCAATTCTGACATGTACACAATATTCACACAAATAGTCACTTCTTTACATGAATTCGGTAAGAAACTTACAAGTGCTGAAATGGTCAATAAGATACTTCGTTGTTTGCCTACTACATATATTGCTAAGATAACTGTAATTACAGAGTCTAATGATTTAAATGTATACTCTATTAACAATCTTCTTGGATCACTAATTGATTATGAGTAATCAGTGAGTCAAAGAAAGACTGATGCAGGAGAACCACGAAGGGATAAGAACATAGCAACAAAAGGGTAAGAGTTGGAGAGTGATCATATCACAACCTGAGGATGGGGACGATATCACATTGATGACTAGGCAGTTTAGAAGCTTTTTGAAGATGAAGCAAAAGAGACGCCAGCAATGGAATCGAGGTAAGTTCAATAGGAATGTCAAGGTTTCTAATAATGTGATTTGGTACGAGTGTAGGAAACCTGGACACACTAAGTCAGACTGCCCAAAACTCAAAGCAACTCCTAGCAAGGAGAAGGTAGAGGATAAACCAATTATGAAGAAGGGCAAGAAGAAATTATAAAGAGCTCTCTCGGTAGACTCAACTTCAAACTCGTCAAAAACTGAAAAGGAGGAAGAAGTTACCAACTTGTGCTTAATGGCAGATAATCTTGATCAGTCAGATGAAGAAGAGGTACGTGACTTAACTTAAAATGTACTTTTAGAAGTTTCTAAATGTATACATGAAGCATCTATAAAGTTAAAGAAAATACATACTAGTCTGAACTTAGAGCTACAAGAACTATAGAGACAATATAAAATTCTTAGGAAAGATCATGCATTAATTGAGAACAACTACATGAAATTACTTAATGAGTTCGATGATTTGAATAAGACTAATGAAAAGTTAAAATCATCCTATACAAAATTGGAAAAAGAATTTAAAGTCTTTAAGGATGAATCAGAGAGTAAAAACATTGGTTGAATTATACAAATCGTGTGTTGAAAGATATGAATATATCTTTTAGATTAAAAATAAAAGATCTTAAGGAAAATAGGATACCCCCAAGACTTGAAGATTTCATAAATCCTATTTTGTATCTAAAATTTATACAACTTGGCAAGAGACAGGGTAGTTATAAAAGATTGAGAAATCAATTTCGTGGGGTTAGATGCTTTACTTGTGGATTGATTGGACATATAACAAACACCTATACTTTTGACAAAAAAACTCTTTTGGTCTAGAAGCCTAAGATGCATAAACCTAGACATATCATACATGGATCTTTTTATAAGTTTCCAAAAGGTGAACCCAAACTTGTTTGGGTTCGCAGGTCTAATATTTTATGATTTTGCAGGCACACACTCACATAAGGTCTCATGAGAGCATATGATACCTGGACAGTGGTTGCTCAAAGCATATGACTAGAGATACTAAGCAATTTTTATTGTTGAAAACCAGAAGTGAATGTAGGGTTACACTTAGAGATAACACCACAAGGAAGGTGGTTGGATCAGGTATGATTAGAAATATTGAGAACTTTTTTATTAAGAATGTACTACTAATTGAAGGCCTAAAGCATAATCTTTTGAGTATTAGCCATCTATGTGATAAAGGTTATAACATTAAATTTTTTCTTACTAGCTGCATATTAAGCCTGAATAGTATTGATGTTTTGCATGGTAGATGGGTAAATAATGTTTATATGCTAGATTTAGATTGTATCAAAATTCCTAATGCTTTTTATTTGATAACTATTTTTGATGAATCATGGCTTTGGCATAGGAGACTTTGTCACTCTAGCAAGAAAAATCTTAGGAGGATTACCCAAAAGAACTAAGGGAGAGGTATACCAAAACTAGACTTCACTAAGGATCATCATTGTGATGCATGTCAATTAGGAAAATAGGTGAAGTCCACTTTTCAATTAAATAAGGATCTTAATACTAGTAAACCATTGGAGATTTTTCATTTGGATCTTTTTGGACCTATTGGAACTATAAGTCTAGGAGGAAAGGTATATGGATTTGTGATAGTATAAGTTTTTTGAAGATTCACATGGGTTAAATTTCTATATCATAAGAGTCAATCATTTGAGGAGTTTAGAGATTTTTTGACTTAGATTCAAAGAAAACTAGGATGTGAGATTTTGATGATTTAATGTGATCATGGTGGAGAATTTAAAAATAAGAAATTTGAGAATTTTTTTAAGGAGAAAGGGATTGATCACAAGTTTTTGCACCTGGAACCCCTTAGTAGAATGGGGTAGTCAAAAGGAAAGATAAAACAATAATAAAAGCCACTCAAACAATATTAGCAGAATATTCACTTTCAAAATATTTTTGGGATGAAGCGGTTAGCACGGCATATTATGTTCTGAATAGGGTGAACATTAGATCAAATTTAAATAAAATATCCTAATAGTTACTTAAGGGAAGAACACCTAATTTGTCACATTTATATGTTTTTGGATGCAAGGTGTTCATACATAACAATGAAAAATCTATCGTAGGAAAATTTGATTAAAAATATGATGAAGGAATTTTTCTTGGATACTCTAGTGTTCGAAAATCTTATAGGATATTCAATAAAAGAACTTCGGTAGTTGAGGAGACCACACATGTTGTATTTGAGTAATATGGTATTTTGGAAGAGCCTATTTGAAGAGGATGAGATATAAATTGACTCCTAGAAGATTGAGGAAATAAATCTTGATAAAAATTTGGAAATAGAATACCCTTTTCCTAGAGATTTAAGATTTTTTAAAAACCACCCAAAGGAATTAATTATATGTTAACTTAGTGATGGTGTTAGAACTAGGCTTGGACTGAATAAAGAAGTCAATTATTTAGCCTTTATTTTTATGATAGAACCTATAAGTATTGAATAAGCACTTTTGGATGAATTTTGTATTTTGGCAATGCAAGAAGAATTAAATCAATTTGTAAGAAATGAAGTTTGGGAATTAATTGGAAGGCCAAAGGATAAAAGTGTAGTTGGGACTAAGTGAGTATTCAAGAATAAAATGAATGACTCAGGAGTAGTCATTAGAAATAAGGCTAGATTGGTGGCTAAGAGGTATAACCAGATTGAAGGGATTAATTTTGAGGAGACTTTTACCCTTGTAGTTAGACTTGAAGTAATTAAGGTTTTATTAGCTTTTGCCTATTTTAGAGGATTTATGTTATACCAAATGGATGTTAAAAGTGCCTTTTTGAATGGGGTGATTCAAGAGGAAGTTTATGTTGAACGACCTCCAGGCTCTAAAAATTCAAAATACCCAAATAATGTATTCAAATTGAAAAAAGTATTATATGGATTGAAAAAGGCACCCAGGGCTTGGTATGTTAGGTTGAAAACTTTCCTACTTGAAAGAACTTTTAAAAAAGCAAATGTGGACATAACTCTATTTTTAAAGAAATTGGGAGATTACATACTCATTGTACAAATTTATATTGATGATATCATCTTTGGATCTACTATGAAAAATCTTTGTGATGATTTTTCTAAAATAATGAGTAGTGAATTTAAAATGAGCCTAATGGTAGATTTGAATTACTTTCTAGGTTTTAGCATTAAGCAAGTTGAGGATGGAATATTTCTTAGTCAGTCAAAGTATATTAAGGGCATCCTTAAAAACTATGAAATGGAAAATGCTAAACCTATTATTACACCTATGAGTTCCTCAGTTTAGTTGGATAAGGACCCAAAGGAAAAATCTGTTGATCAAAAGAAATTTAGAGGAAATATTAGATCTTTACTTTACTTAACAGCTAGCCGACCAGATATTATGTTTAATGTTTATTGATTCGCTAGATTTCAATCAGATCCAAAATAATTACAATTGACAGCAGTGAAAAGGATTTTCAGATATCTATTGGAAACTCAGAAGTTTGGGATTTGATATCCTAAGTTTAGCTCTTCATTTGAAACAATTGGATATTCAGATTCGAACTTTATAGGTTGTAGGGTTTATAGAAAGAGTACTTCTGAAATGTATCATTTATTGGAAATTTTTTAGTCTCTTAGTCCAGTAAATAGAATTCTGTAGCCCTATCTACTGCATAAGCTGAATACATTGCCTTTGGAAGTTGTGTGGCATAAGTACTTTGGTTGAGATAACAATTGAATTTGGATTCTAGGGCATAAGCAATGATATGTCCTAGAGCTAGATTAGTCTTTTTCCTATGACCCGAATCACGAATTATGGTCAAGTGTTCGATTAGTGAAAGATCAGGTCAGTTGCATTAAATTCGCAATGGGATAGAATGTAAAAAGTGGTAATCGAAAGAAGAGGAGTAATGTGGACACGATCACCAGCCTTTGGGATTATAGAGGTAAGAAGGATATGTTGAACTGTCCTAACATCTTTAAGTAAAGAGCTAGTCTCTCCAACATGAAAGTGGGCTATGGTGTTATGAAGGAAGTGATTGGCCGGAACCCAGTCATAATCAGGATCGAAGCACAGAGTGTGAAGTTTTTCTCCTGTGTGGTGAGCTGCAAAAATTCTGCATAATCTTGGTATGTTATCTCGACAGGTCGTCGATTCACATAAGAGCCAAGAGAGGTGAGAGCAGAATTAATTCTAAGGCCTTCAAAAAATTTTAACAAAAGTTCAAAATTGAAGTTGATCGCGAGCGTTAGAATGAAACAGAGAGAGGTGTGAGAAAAAAGATCGAGTACCAAATAATAGAGCTGGTTCGGATTAATTGAGCGAGACACAGTGATGCTGGATGATTTATAGCTATGATAGGCGGCTTGATCTTCCACCTTCCTGAAGTGAGGGGTCCAAGGTGGCCCTCGAGGAACTTCCTGAAACTTGATGAGAGAATTTTCCACCAGCCATTAGCATAAAATATGGAGAAAAGAGAGAGTAGAATGCAAGTGGAGAAAAAAGGTGTGAGAAAAACTGCTGGAAAGCCTCGGTATTTAAAGAATCGGTCGGATCGTCCAGAACAATCGCAAGATCATCCAGGATTATCTAGTGTAATAATTGAGCCTGGCTGATTGGTCAAAAAGACGGTCGTATCGTCCTGGCCGATCAGGTATCATTCGGGATTATAAGACACGAGCGATCTTCCCGAGGTGACAATCTGGACGATTATTGAAAAAGCAGATCATCCTGGTCGATACGTGGATCATCCAGGATAATGAACAATTAGTGATCGTACCAGTCGAATTCAAAATGTTTAAAGGCACTGCCACGTGTATCGTCCAGGAAAAATAGTTGGATCATCTGGGATGATTCTCTCTCTCTCTCTCAAGTTCCTCTCTCTCTCTCTCTCCCGCTCCCTATGCTCTCTCAGGTCAAGACAGCAGCACTCAAGGTCTTTTTGGGTCACTATCCTAAGGATTTTCATACTGGCATGACATAATCTCCTATGCGACAACCATGAATCATCAACAGCAGTTTTTAAGCAAAATGAAGCAGCACATTCAATATTATTTAAATCAAGCATATAAATATTGCTGATCCTCCTTCATTGCAAAATAGTGTTATTATTTAAGCTGGTAATGCATGAATTTGCAAAAATTTATGATGAAGCCCTTATCGCAAAGCTGACTGATGCTGAGCAAGTTGTATTTCAGTCCATCTACAAGCAAAACATTTTCAACCAGAAGGTTCTTGGAATTTGTAGTTATACATGAGCCTACCACCTTCCTGATGGTGTTGTCTCCAAGAGTAACCTTGCCTCCTGTCCTGGTCTCTAGCAAAATGAATTGATTGGCATCACAAGTCCTATATCGAGAGCATTCGTTGTTCAGGTACCACATGCTCTCACGAGGCATTTTGTGAGAGCTTGCCTATAAAATTATCAAATGTCAGATTTAGGTACCCAAACATATTTAGGTTCCTTCTTATGGAAAGTAGAATGTAATGCATACTGTGAATCATGTAACTTGGGTCTCCAGATCCAATACAAACTATGCTGAATAGTGTAAGTGTGTGAGATGTGTCCTAGCATGCCACATTAAAAATATCTAATACCAGGAAAAGGATTTACTAATCTACTCCTATGGTGATGCTTCTTTTTAAAGTTTTGAAAAGCATGTAATGATTTATTTTCAAAAGCTTTGAGATTTGTTAATTCTTTTTCTAACTCAGCATGATATAATTTTAAAGAATCATGTGCATCGGTTACTTCAATGTGCTCTTTGTTTAATGCATCAAATTCATCAAGTAAAGCCATATGATTGCTATCAATTTGTGAGTGATCTTTTAAAAGATTTTCATGCTCTTTTTGTAAATTTAAAAATTCTATTTTCAGACTAACATGAGATTTTTTGAGTTTTTTATATGATGCATGCATGTACTCACAAATTTCTAATAATTGATCATAAGTTGGTTCACATACCTCTTCTTGGTCACTTTGATCAAGATGATTGTCAGCCAATAAGCATAGATTTGTTGTCTCCTCTTCTGTTTTAGTTTATGAGGAGTCCGATGCAGAGTCCGCCCAAAAAGTCTTTTGGAATCGCTTCTTGCTTTTATCCTTTTTGAAGTTTGGTTTCTCCTCACCCTTCTCCTTTCTTGGGTGAACCTTAAGCGTTGGACAATTAGCTTTAACATGTTCAGGCTTTCTGTATTCAAAACAAATTTTATTATTAGAATTCTTAAAATTTTTATTGCCCTTATCTTTATTCCACTTTTGATGATGCTTGTGTTTCTTCCTTAGAAAACTCTAAAATTGCCTCATGATTAAGGCAATATCATCGCTTTCAGACCTGGAATAGTCAGTGTTCGAGTCGTTTGCCTTAAGTGTCATCATTTTCTCCTTCCTTCTTTCACCTGCATCAAGATTTTTTTGGTTCACCCCTTGCTCATAAGCAATGAGTGAACCAAGTAAGTTATCTATTGAATAGGTATTTAAATCTCTGGATTCAAAAATTAAAGCGATTTTAGCATCAAAAGAGGAAGGCAAGCATCTTAAAATTTTATGGACATTTTCATAGTTCGTAAGTTCTCTTCCTAATGCATGTAATGAAGTAATAATCTGAGTAAACCTTGTATACATTTTAGAAATCATTTCATTATGTTTCATACGAAAAAGTTTATAATTATGCAATAAAATATTCAAATGAGATTGCTTAACTTCTATGGTTCCTTAATAAGTTATACACAATTTATCCCAAATCTTCTTACCAGTTGTGCAAGTTGAAACATACATGTAATCTTTAGATTTTAAAGCACATAAAAAGTATTTCAAACACTTTGCATTAAATTGAGCTAAATCACTATCATCAAGAGTCCATTCAAAAAAAGGAAAAGGAACAGTAAAATCATTAAGTTTTCCAGTTGGAAGAGTATAAACATCCTCAACTAGTATCCATATGCGATAGTCAATCGATTGCAAAAACGTAGACATGCAAGTTTTCCAAAAATTAAATGGAATATTATCAAACAAAGGTGGTTGGGTAAAAGAATACTCATCCGTAGCATTACGATTTCTAAAATTACCTATGGATTGAAGATTCAAAAGCTTTCAAAAACTTATTTATGACTCCCGCTCTAATACCACTTGAAAGTTTGTTAGAGATGTTAAGCCCTTATGCACTAGTCCAGAACCAAGAGGGGGGTGAATTGGTATTTTTAAAACTTTTTATGATCAAAACTCAAAACTAAAACCAAAACAATTCACAACAAAATAACGAGTGCAGAAATTAAATGTGTAAGTAGAAACAAAGAAAGTGCACACCATATTTATAGTGGTTTGGTCAAACCCT
Organism: Dendrobium catenatum; assembly: GCF_001605985.2. Classification (NCBI taxonomy): domain Eukaryota; kingdom Viridiplantae; phylum Streptophyta; class Magnoliopsida; order Asparagales; family Orchidaceae; genus Dendrobium; species Dendrobium catenatum. The sequence goes on from NW_021377548.1 coordinate 206,523, forward strand.
AACCAACCTCTACTACTCGGAGGCACCCTCTGAGTATTGCACTGACTAAGTGTCTCTCCTTTAGCTCCCATAGCTAGGCGAAGAAGCCTTTACAACAGAATCCTTTTCATCAACCCCGGTGCGGCAGAGAACCGACTCCTTTTGCTTCCTCCTGATGCAGGCAAAGAACCAAGACCGATTACTGAAGTAGACCTCCCAAGAACCTCCCAAGGATGAAGGATGAAGAATGGAGAAGATAACTTGGAATGGAGAAACCTTTGTAAACCCTCTCACAAACTCCCCCTCACAAGTTCCTCTCTCTCTCTCTCTCTCTCTCTCTCTCTCTCTCTCTCTCCCTCTCCCTAGGCTCTCTCAGGTTAAGATTATAGCACTCAAGGTCCTTAGCATGAAAAGGCACGGGTTCTTTATATAGATTTTCAAGAACTAACATTATCATCCAGGATGATATTCCTCAGGTGTGTGTGTAAGGTTACTTAGCATCAGGCACCATAAGGATTACATTTGACTCAAGAAAGGGAAAAAGTACATTAAAGACTAACTCAGACCTAATCTACCCAATCTTGATCTGGTTAATCTTATAGTCTTGATCCTGTGGTCCTGAAATATTATTAGGCAAGGCAGTCGAAGTAAAACAGAAGTGTTTGCAATCATCAAAATTCTATTTTTTTAAAATAGATATGCAACAACTAGATGATCTTTTATATTTTGTAGGATGATCCCCTATCAGCCAAGATAAAAAAAAAATTATAATTTTCCTCTAATCTCTAAGAAGAATTATACTTGATGACCCGAGTGGGTTATCGGATGATATGAAGATCTCCACCCATTGTCCCATATAATATTGAACAATCAATATAGTATCTTGAACTAATCGTATGGGACGATCATAGGATCATACTAGACAATCTATACAAATACTTATTCTGATCGTATAGGGCAAATTTGATTGTTCTGACTAAAAGGGCTATTCTATTCTAATCATACAGGATGATCTGATGATCAATTGCATAGAATTAAAAATTAGGGATTCTTTTGGAGGATCTCTATTTAAGAAATTATATTAACCCTAGTTAATATTTTCCTATGGAGTTGATCCAAGAGAGAGCTTAGAGAATGAAGAATTAGAGCTTGAGAGAGAGAAATCCTTGTGAGGGGGAGTTGTGGGGGAATCACAAATGTTTCTCCAAGTAAGGTGTTCATCAACTTCTTCGAGTTGCTCCTCTGGTTACTTCGTAGCACTAGGGATAGCGATTATAGCATTCGATCCATGTTCTATTCCAACTCCAAGTGGGATTAAAAGGATTCAAGGTTCTCTACCTCATCGTGTCAGTGGAAAGATTTCTTAAGAGCTTCCCTTCATTAATATGGGAGCAAAAGGAGAGTAACTTCATATTAGTTCAATAACTAGAGAAGCAGTTTCCATGGAGTGGATGTAGGTCAGATTTGATTGAACCTCTATAAAAATCAGTATAATCTTTCTTTTTATTTTTACTGCATTTTATTTCTGCACTTTCTTATGATTTGTTCTAGAATTTAAAATTTTAATTATATTGTTATAGTTGAAATTATTTTTCTTCCACATCAATGGTTATTATTTTATTTTAAAATATTAAAAAGATCAAAAAGATTTTTTCTTTTTATTTAAGAATTTTTAAAATGACCAATTCACCACCCCTCTTGCTTAGCCTCATGCTAGTTCTTTAAACCATCACGAACTTTCAAGTGGTATCACAGCGGGATTCATAAGATCAAGTTTTAGAAAACTTATAAATTTAGATCAATGGCTAACTTTAGAAATAGAAACACTGCAGAAGGATATTCAATTACAAGATTACCTTTTTTTTATAATATACCTTTTGATTTTTGGAAAACTCACGTATCCATCTTTTTATAATCAATTGATAATTGTATGTGAATGCTTGTTAGGGAAGGTTATTTTGCACCTTTTAGATTAGTAAATGGTGTTAAAACTAAAATTCTTTTTGCTGATTGGACTACTGATGATAGAGATCATGCATAACTGAATGCAAACTACTTGAACTATTTTTTCTATGCCTTAAAATCTAAAGACTATAAGCGTGCTTCCATTTGTTCCACTGGAAAAGAAATTTGGGATAAATTATGCCTAACATATGAAGGCACAAAAAAGTTAAACAATCTAGTCTAAACATTCTTCTACATAATTATAAACTTTTCATATGAAACCTAGTAAATCTATTTTTGAAATGTATATTATGTTTACACTAATTGTTACATCCCTATATGCCTTAGGAAGAGATATAACAAATAATAAAAAATCTAATAAGAATTTATGATGTTTACCTTCTTCCTTTGATGTAAAAATTATTGCCATTATTGAATATAAGGATTTGAATATTTTTTTATTTGATAACATACTTGGATCACTCATTGCATATAAGTGAGGAGTGAATAAAAGGCAGCTTAATACAGGCGAGAATGAAAAGGAGAAAACTGTAACCTTAAAGGCTAATGATTCTGACACTGATTCTTTTTATTCTAAAAATATGACATTAGTTTAATAACTAGTCTATTCAAGAGTTTCTTAAGGAAAATTCAAAAGCATCATCAGAAATGAAACAAGAGTAAGAATAATAAGAATTCCAAATTTAGATATTATTTATTTTGAATGTTGGAAGCCAGGGCATCTAAAGTCTGATTACCCAACTCTTGAAGCTCACCCAAGTAAGGAGAATGGGAAAGAAAAGGCTAAGTTTAAGAAGTGCAAGTAAAGAACCTAAAAGGATTTCTAGGCAGACTCAGTATTAGACTCTTCTAAAACTGAATTAGAAAAGGAGGTAACAAACCTGTGCTTAATAGGTATATGAGCTTACTTATAATTAATTACTTGAATTTATTTTATATATATATATATATATATATTCTTTATATAGGAAGCTCATGAAACTTCATAGAAGCCTTAAAACTAATTTTTAATTCTAGAAAAAAATCTTGAATGACTGAGAGAAGATTATACCACTTTAAATATAAATTATATGACTTTTCCTAATGAATTAAATAAAAAGCATCTGATTTTAACTAATGAGTACGATACCTTAAAATGTTTACAAGTTAAACTAGAAAATGCATATAAGAACTAAGATACTCTTGCAATTGATTTAGATAGTTGGGAGCATGTTATAAAATATAAAGTTAAATCTTTGTAAAACAAATATGTTTTTAAAAGCTAAATTAACTACTTTCAAAGTAAATAAAAAACCACCTACACTAGAAGAGTTTTATTATCCATCATATAATCATGCATAATTCAAACCTAGGAAAAGGCACCATAACCCGAATAGATTAGTAAATCCTTTTCCTAGTGTTAGATGTTTTTCTTATGTTAAGCTAGGGAAAATCTCTCACATTAGCATCATTCACCATAGAACACATTTGGTGTGGAGACAAAACTTCAAAATACGTAGCATAACATACAAGTATTTCACTCTTCTTCTATAAGATGGGACCCAAACTTGTTTGGTTTCCCAAATCTAACATCTAATGATTTTGTAGGTGTGCTCTCATATAACATCTCATGAGAGCATGTGGTACCTAGGCAGTGGATGCTTAAGGCATATAACTAGAGATATAAATCAATTCATTTTACTGGAGGCCAGGGTAGAAGGCAAGGTAACACTTAGAGGTAACACCACTTGGAGAGTGGTGGGATCAAGTATATTTAGCAATTCTAAATATTTCATCATTAAAAATATTTTACTCGTAGAAGTCTTGAAACATAAATAATAAAGGATTCAACATCAAATTCTTATCTACCAACTATACATTAAGCCTAAATGACAAAAATAATTTGTAGGGAAGGAGATTCAATAATGCCTACATGCTTAATCTAAATTTCATTAAATCTAACACTGCACTTTTCTTAAAAGATATTTTTGATGAATCTTGGTTGTGGCATAAGAGATTGTGTCATGTAAGTATGAAAAACTTTCAAAAAATCACCCAAAAATACTTAGTGAGAGTAATTCCTTAGCAAGAGTTCATAAACGATTACTTGTGTGATGCATGTTAATTAGGCAAAAAAGGCATATCCTCTTTCTACTTAATCAAAGACATAAACACTAGCAAACCCTTAAAAGTCCTATGCATAGATCTCTTTGAACTTATCAGCACTACAAGCTTAGGAGGGAAAATCTTTGGGTATGTGATTGTTGATGATTATTGTGAGGTTTACTTGATTTAAATTCCTATATAAAATTTAAATAAAATATCCTAAGAGTTACTTAAGGGAAGAACACATAATTTGTCACATTTATATATTTTTGGATGCAAGGTGTTCATACATAACAATGAAAAATCTATCTTTGGAAAATTTGATTAAAAATATGATGAAGGAATTTTTCTTGGATACTCTAGTGTTCAAAAATCTTATAGGATATTCAATAAAAGAACTTTGGTAGTTGAGGAGACCACACATGTTGTATTTGATGAATCTGGTATTTTGGAAGAGCCTATTTGAAGAGGATGAGATATAAATTGACTCCTAGAAGATTGAGGAAATAAATCTAGATAAAAATTTGGAAATAGAATACCCTTTTCCTAGAGATTTGAGATTTTTTAAAAACCACCCAAAGGAATTAATTATAGGTGAACTTAGTGATGGTGTTAGGACTAGGCATGGACTGAATAAAGAAGTCAATTATTTAGCCTTTATTTTTATGATAGAACCCATAAGTATTGAACAAGCACTTTTGGATAAATTTTGGATTTTGGCAATGCAAGAAGAATTAAATAAATTTGTAAGAAATGAAGTTTGGGAATTAATTGCAAGGCCAAAGGATCAAAGTGTAGATGGGACTAAGTGAGTATTCAAGAATAAAATGAATGACTCAGGAGTAGTCATTAGAAATAAGGCTAGATTGGTGGCTAAGGGGTATAATCAGATTGAAGGGATTAATTTTGAGGAGAATTTTACCCTTGTAGTTAGACTTGAAGAAATTAACGTTTTATTAGCTTTTGCCAATTTTAGAGGATTTAAGTTATACCAAATGGATGTTAAAAGTATCTTTTTGAATGGGGTGATTCAAGAGGAAGTTTATGTTGAACAACCTCCAGGCTTTAAAATTTCAAAATACCCAAATAATATTTTCAAATTGAAAAAAGTAATATATGGATTGAAAAAGGCACCCAGGGCTTGGTATGAGAGGTTGAGCACTTTCTTACTTGAGAGATCTTTTAAAAAAAGCAAATGTGGACATAACTCTATTTTTAAAGAAATTGGTAGATTACATACTCATTGTACAAATTTATATTGATGATATCATCTTTGGGTCTACTATGAAAAATCTTTGTGATGATTTTTCTAAAATAATGAGTAGTGAATTTAACATGAGCCTAATGGTAGATTTGAATTACTTTCTAGGTTTTAGCATTAAGCAAGTTGAGGATGGAATATTTTTTAGTCAGTCAAAGTATGTTAAGGGCATCCTTAAAAACTATGAAATGGAAAATGCTAAACCTATTATTACACCTATGAGGTCCTCAGTTTAGTTGGATAAGGACCCAAAGGAAAAATCTATTGATCAAAAGAAATTTAGAGGAAAAATTAGATCTTTACTTTACTTAACAGCTAGCCGACCTGATATTATGTTTAATGTTTATTGATGCGCTAGATTTCAATCAGATCCAAAATAATCACAATTGACAGCAGTGAAAAGGATTTTGAGATATCTATTGAGAACTCAGAACTTAGGGATTTAATATCCTAAGTTTAGCTCTTCATTTAAAACAATTGGATATTCAGATTCGGACTTTATAGGTTGTAGGGTTTATAGAAAGAGTACTTGTGAAACGTGTCATTTATTGGAAATTTTTTAGTCTCTTAGTCCAGTAAAAAATAGAATTCCGTAGCCATATCTATTGCATAAGCTGAATACATTGCCTTAGGAAGTTGTGTGGCATAAGTACTTTGTTTGAGATAACAATTGATTTTGGATTCTAGGACATAAGCAATGATATGTCCTAGAGCTAGATTAGGCTTTTTCCTATGACCCGGATCGCGAATTATGGTAAAGTGTTCGATGTAGTGAAAGATCAGGTCAGTTGCATTAAATTCGCGATGGGCTAGAATGTAAAAAGTGGTAATCGAAAGAAGAGGAGTAATGTTGACACGATCACCAGCCTTTGGGATTATAGTGGTGCGAAGGATATGTTGAACTGTCCTAACATCTTTAAGCAAAGAGCTAGTCTCTCCAACATGAAAGTGGGCTATGGTGTTCTGAAGGAAGTGATTGGCCGGAACCCAGTCATAATCAGGATCAAAGCACAGAGTGTGAAGTTTGTCTCCTGTGTGGTGAGCTACAAAAATTCTGCATAATCTTGGTATGTGATCTCGACAGGTCGTCGATTCACATAAGAGCCAAGAGAGGTGAAAGCAGAATTAATTCTAAGGCCTTCAAAAAATTCTAACAAAAGTTCAAAATTGAAGGGGATCACGAGCGTTAGAATGAAATAGAGAGAGGTGTGAGAAAAAAGATCGAGTACCAAATAATAGAGTTGGTTGGGATTAATTGAGCGAGACACAGTGATGCTGGTTGATTTATAGCTATGATAGGCGGCTTGATCTTCCACCTCCATGAAGTGAGGGGTCCAAGGTGGCCCTCGAGGAACTTCCTGAAACTTGACGAGAGAATTTTCCACCAGCCATTAGCACAAAATATGGAGAAAAGAGAGAGTAGAATGCAAGTGGAGAAAAAAGGTGTGAGAAAAACTGCTGGAAAGCCTCGGTATTTAAAGAATCGGCCGGATTGTCCATAACAATTGCAAGATCATCCAGGATGATCTAGTGTAACAATTGAGCCTGGTTGATTGGTCAAAAAGACGGTCGTATCATCCTGGCTTATCAGGTATCATTCAGGATTATAAGACACAGGCGATCATCCCGAGGTGACAATCTGGACGAATATTAAAAAAAGTAGATCATCCAGGACAATGAACAATTAGTGATCGTACCAGCCAAATTTAAAATGTTTAAAGGCACTGCCACGTGTATCCTCCAGGAAAAATAGGTGGATCATCTGGGATGATTCTCTCTCTCTCTCTCAAGTTCCTCTCTCTCTCTCTCTCTCTCTCTCTCTCCCGCTCCATAGGCTCTCTCAGGTCAAGACAGCAGCACTCAAGGTCTTTTTGGGTCACTTTCCTTAGGATTTTCATACTGGCATGACATAATCTCCCATGCGACAACCATGAATCATCAATAGCAGTTTTTAAGCAAAATGAAGCAACACATTCAATATTATTTAAATCAAGCATATAAATATTGTTGATCCGCTTTCACTGCAAAATAGTGTTATTATTTAAGCTGATAATGCATGAATTTGCAAAAATTTATGATGAAGCCCTTATCGCAAAGCTGACTGATGCTGAGCAAGTTGTGTTTCAGTCCATCTACAAGCAAAACATTTTTAATTAGAAGGTTCTTGGAATTTGTAGTTATGCATGAGCCTACCACCTTCCTGATGGTGTTGTCTCCAAGAGTAACCTTGCCTCCTATCCTGGTCTCTAGCAAAATGAATTGATTGGCATCGCAAGTCCTATATCGAGAGGATTCGCTGTTCAGGTACCACATGCTCTCATGAGGCCTTTTGTGAGAGCTTGCCTATAAAATTATCAAATCTCAGATTTAGGAACCCAAACATATTTAGGTTCCTTCTTATGGAAAGTAGAATGCAATGCATACTGTGAATCATGTAACTTGGGTCTCCAGATCCAATACAAACTATGCTGAATAGTGTAAGTGTGTGAGATGTGTCCTAGCATGCCACATGAAAAATATCTAATACCAGGAAAAGGATTTACTAATCTACTCCTATGGTGATGCTTTTTTTTTTAGTTTTGAAAAGCATGTAATGATTTATTTTCAAAATCATTGAGATTTGTTAATTCTTTCTAACTCAGCATGAGATAATTTTAAAGAATCATATGCATCGGTTAATTCAATGTGCTATTTGTATAATGCATCAAATTCATCAAGTAAAGCCATATGATTGCTATCAATTTGTGAGTGATCTTTTAAAAGTTTTGCATGCTCCTTTTGTAAATTTAAAAATTCCATTTTCAAACTAACATGAGATTTTTTGAGTTTTTTATATGATGCATGCATGTGCTCACAAATTTCTAATAATTGATCATAAGTTGGTTCACATACCTCTGCTTGGTCACTTTGACCAAGATGATTGTCAGCCAATAAGCATAGATTTGTTGTCTCCTCTTCTGCATTTTATTTCTGCACTTTCTTATGATTTGTTCTAGAATTGAAAATTTTAATTATATTGTGATAGTTGAAATTATTTTTCTTCCACATCAATGGTTATTATTTTATTTTAAAATATTAAAAAGTTCAAAAAGATTTTTTCTTTTTATTTAAGAATTTATAAAATGACCAATTCACCACCCCTCTTGGTTAGCCTCATACTAGTTTTTTAAACCATCACGAACTTTCAAGTGGTATCACAGCGGGATTCATAAGATAAAGTTTTAGAAAACTTATAAATTTAGATCAATGGCTAACTTTAGAAATAAAAACACTGCAGAAGGATATTCAATTACAAGATTACCTTTTTTTTATAATATACCTTTTGATTTTTGGAAAACTCGCATATCCATCTTTTTATAATCAATTGATAATTGTATGTGAATGCTTGTTAGGGAAGGTTATTTTGCACCTTTTAGATTAGTAAATTGTGTTAAAACTAAAATTCCTTTTGCTGATTGGACTACTGATGATAGAGATCTTGCATAACTGAATGCAAACTACTTGAACTATTTTTTCTATGCCTTAAAATCTAAAGACTATAAGCGTGCTTCCATTTGTTCCACTGGAAAAGAAATTTGGGATAAATTATGCCTAACATATGAAGGTACAAAAAAGTTAAACAATCTAGTCTAAACATTCTTCTACATAATTATAAACTTTTCATATGAAACCTAGTAAATCTATTTCTGAAATGTATATTAGGTTTACACTAATTGTTACATCCCTATATGCCTTAGGAAGAGATCTAACAAATTATAAAAAATCTAATAAGAATTTATGATGTTTACCTTCTTCCTTTGATGTAAAAAATTACTGCCATTATTGAATATAAGGATTTGAATATTTTTTTATTTGATAACTTACTTGGATCACTCATTGCATATAAGTGAGGAGTGAATAAGGCAGCTTAATACAGGTGAGAATGAAAAGGAGAAAACTGTAACCTTAAAGGATAATGATTCTAACACTGATTCTTCTTATTCTAAAAATATGACATTAGTTTAATAACTAGGCTATTCAAGAGTTTCTCAAGGAAAATTCAAAAGCATCATCAGAAATGAAACAAGAGTAAGAATAATAAGAATTCTAAATTTAGATATTATTTATTTTGAATGTTGGAAGCCAGGGCATCTAAAGTCTGATTACCCAACTCTTAAAGCTCACCCAAGAAAGGAGAATGGGAAAGAAAAGGCTAAGTTCAAGAGGTGCAAGTAAAGAACCCAAAAGGATTTCTAGGCAGACTCAATATTAGACTCTTCTAAAACTGAAGCAGAAGAGGAGGTAACAAACCTGTGCTTAATTGGTATATGAGCTTACTTATAATCAATTACTTGAATTTATTATATATATATATATATATATATAAATATATATTCTTTATATAGGAAGCTCATGAAACTTCATAGAAGCCTTAAAACTAATTTTTAATTCTGGGAAAAATCTTGAATGCCTGAGAGAAGATCATACCACTTTAAATATAAATTATATGACTTTTCCTAATGAATTAAATAAAAACCATCTGATTTTAACTAATGAGTATGATACCTTAAAAAGTTTACAAGTTTAACTAGAATATGCATATAAGAACTAAGATACTCTTGCAATTGATTTAGATAGTTGGGAGCATGTTATAAAATATAAAGTTAAATCTTTGTAATACAAATATGTTTGCAGAAGCTAAATTAACTAATTTCAAAGTAAATAAAAAACCACCTGTACTAGAAGAGTTTTATTATCCATCATATCATCATGCATAATTCAAACCTAAGAAAAGGCACCATAACCCGAATAGATTAGTAAACCCTTTTTCTAGTGTTAGATGTTTTTCTTATATTAAGCTAGGGAAAATCTCTCACATTAGCATTATTCACTATAGAACACATTTGGTGTGGAGACAAAACTTCAAAATACGTAGCATAACAGGCATGTATTTCATTCTTCTTCTATAATATGTGACCCAAACTTGTTTGGTTTCCCAAATCTAACATCTAATGATTTTGTAGGTGTGCTCTCATATAAGGTCTCATGAGAGCATGTGGTACCTAGGCAGTGGATGTTTAAGGCATATAACTGGAGATATAAATTAATTCATTTTACTGGAGGCCAGGGTAGGAGGCAAGGTAACACTTAGAGGTAACACCACTTGGAGAGTGGTGGGATCAAGTATATTTAGCAATTCTAAATATTTCATCATTAAAAATATTTTACTGGTAGAAGTCTTGAAACATAAATAATAAAGGATTCAACATCAAATTCTTATCTAACAACTATACATTAAGCCTAAATGACAAAAATATTTTGTAGGGAAGGAGGTTCAATAATGCCTACATGCTTAATCTAAAGTTCATTAAATCTAACACTGCACTTTTCTTAAAAGATATTGTTGATGAATCTTGGTTGTGGCATGGGAGATTGTGTCATGTAAGTATGAAAAACTTTCAAAATCTCACCCAAAAATACTTAGTGAGAGTAACTCCTAAACTAGAGTTCATAAAAGATTACTTGTGTGATGCATGTTAATTAGGCAAAAAAGGCATATCCTCTTTCTACTTAATCAAAGACATAAACACTATCAAACCCTTAAAAGTCCTATGCATGGATCTCTTTGAACTTATCAGCACTACAAGCTTAGGAGGGAAAATCTTTGGGTATGTGATTGTTGATGATTATTGTGAGGTTTACTTGATTTAAATTCCTATATCATAAAAGTTAATTTGAGGAGTTTAAAAATATTTTTTCACTTGGATTCAGAGGAAGCTAGGTTGTGAAATTCTAACCATTCATAGTGATCATGGTGGAAAATTTAAGAATGAGAAATTTGAATCTTTCTATAAGGAGTAAAGAATTGACCATAACGTTTCAGCTCCAAGGACCCCATCAACAGAATGGGATAGTTGAAATAAAGAATAGGACCCTAATATAAGCTGATAGAGTAATGTTAGCAAAGTACTCACTTCTAAAATACTTTGGGGGCATAAGCAGTGAATACAACCCATTATGTTCTGAATAGAGTGAATGTTAGATCCAAACTAATCAAGAAACCCTATGAAAATCTGAAGGTAATACAACCACCTCTCTCATATCCATATCTTTGGATGTAAAGTGTTCATTCTTAATAATGGGAAGTCTCAACCATGAAAGTTTGACCAACAATTTGATGAAGGAGTGTTTTTAGGTTACTCAAGTGTTGGAAACTCCTATAAAGTCTTTAATAAAAGAACATTGGTAGTTGATGAGACCACACATATTATATTTGATGAATCAAATAATTTTGGAGGGTCTAGGGTAGAAAAAGAGAAGGTTATAGAAGTCACCTAAGGATTAGAATCTACAAATCTGGAGAAAAGGGTAGAACCTAAAAATACTTTGCCTATAGAATATATTCTTCAAGTCATCCTAATGAATTGATCTTAAGAAACTCATCTAAAGGAATTAGAATTAGGTATGGACTTAGAAAATAAGTAAACCACTTTGTCTTTATCTCAATGACTAAACCCACGAACCTAAATCAAGCCCTATCTAATGACTTTTGGATCCAAGCCATGTAAGAAGAACTGAATCAATTTGTTAGGAATAATATTTGTGAGCTAGTTGAAAGACCTAAGGACCAGCGTATGGTTGGAACTCAATGTGTGTTTAAAAATAAAATGAATGATTTTGGAGTAGTGGTGAGAAATAAGGCATGATTGGGGGCTAAGTGGTATATCAAATTGATGGGATTTATTTTGAAGATAATTTTACTCCGATAGCTAGATTAGAAGTCATTAGAGTGCTACTAGCATTTGCTTATTTTAAGGTATTCAAACTATATCAAATAGATATTAAGAGTACCTTTCTGAATGGGGTGATAAAGGAAGATGTGTATATTGAACAACCCCCAGCTTTGAAAACTCACAATTTCTCAATCATGTGTTCAAATTATAAAAAACATTATATGTACTAAAACAAGTACCCAAGGAAAGGTGTGAAAGGCTAAGCACATTCCCACTAGAAAGAACCTTTTTTAAGGGGAGTATAGATACCCTATTTCTGAAAAAGGTAAGAGATGAACTAGTCCTTATCCTGAAAGTTCATTAGGGATGTTAAGCCCTTAAGAACCAGCCCGAGGCTAACCAAGAGCGGGGGGGAATTGGTATTTTAAAAATTTCTTATGCAAAGCACAAATAAAATTCAAACCAATATCACCACAAGGAAATCAACATGTGGGAAAATAAATGTGGAAATAAAATAAAGAAACATCACACCAGATTTTTAGTGGTTCGGTCAAACCTTGACCTACATCCACTCCTCGGAGGCACCCTCCGAGTATTGCACTAAGTGTCTCTCCTTTAGCTCCGATAGCTAGGCGAAGAAGCCTTTCTAACAAAATTTTTTCACCAACCCCGGTGCGATAAAAACTGACTTCTTTTGCTTCCTCCTGAAGTGGACAGAGAACTCGGACTATTTACTGAAGTAGACCTCCCAAGAACCTCCCAAGGATGAAGGATGAAGAACGGAGAAAATGACTTGGAACCTTGCTTAGAGTAATCTTTGTGAACCCTCTCACAAACTCCCCCTCACAAGTTCCTCTCTCTCCCTCTCTCCGTAGGCTCTCTCAGGTCAAGAGAGCAGCACTCAAGGTCTTTAGCATGAGAAAATTCAGGTCCTTTAAATAAAATTTCAAGAATCAACATTATCACCTAGGAGGATATTTCTATCATCATGTACGATCAGTACAAATTAAGCTCAATCAGTCTGAATGACATGGGATGAATAGAAGAAATTTTGTTCATAACATCCAGGACGATAAAATATCATCTTGTACGATTAGTTCAAATCCCAGATTATCGGCTAGACATTCACTTAGACAGGAGGTCTGGACGATCCAAAATTAGCTTGATCTTATAGGCCAATCTCAAGATCGTCCATGATGATTAGTTCAAAACTGAGAAAAATCATCCAGAACATCACTCTAAATAAGAGTTGACCGATGTTGATTATCCAGGAGCAACCAAGGATTTTTGAGCTGATCGTCCCGAACGATCCTACGAACGTCCAGGATGATGTGATTGTATCAATCAAGCCTTAATTGCTTTTCTTAATTACCATATTAATTTAGGAATAATAGTGTTAAATTGTCTAGGCCGATATAATAGATCGTCCTGGCCGATGTCCAAAAAATTTTTTTTACCTAAATAGATCTAGCAGCTGATTCTTTCTAATTTGAGCTTATCATCCTAGCCAATACAAGGATCATCCAGGATGATGTGCTTAATGATGGCTGCCTTAACAAGGATGCCCTAATTAGGGTTTCTATTTTTAGTCAGATCATCCTTGCCGATATGAACATCGTACAGGATGATGTACTCAAAATAGAAAATAATAGAAAAACCCTCAAGTGTGTGTGTTCAAGGTTACTTAGCATCAGGAACCACTTTTATAATGGACTCAAGAAAGGAAAAATTATAAAATGACTCAAACTAAATCTACCCAATCTTGAGCTGGCTTGAGTTGCACTCGATCTTGTGGAACAGAGAAGTTAGTAAGCAAGGCAGTCGCAGATAATTATGAATGTTTGCTATCATCAAAATTCTAATCCATAAACTTAGATTTGCAACATGTCCAAATTTATATTGATGATATTCTTTTTGGATATTCTGATAAAAATATATGTGATAAATTCTCAAAAATAATTAGTATGGAATTTGAGATGAGTACGATGGAAGAATTTAGTTACTTTTTGGTTTTTAGCATAAGACGGAAGGATGAAGAAATTTTTTTAATTTAATTAAAATATATTAAAGACATCCTTAAAAAATGTGAAATGGATAAAGCCAAGCCAATCAACACTCCCATGTGTTCCACTATTCAGTTAGATAATGATTCAAATAGAAAATCTATTGAGAAAAAGAAATACAAAGGAATAATTGGATCACTTCTTTACATAACTGCAAGCAAACTTTATATTATATTTAGTGGTTCTCCCTGTACTAGATTTCAGTCTGATCTAAAAGACTCCCACCTGACTGCTATTAGGAGAATCCTTAGATATCTCTTTGTGACCCAAGACTTAGGAATTTGGTATCTTAGACATAGCACCTCCATTGAAATTATAGGCTATTTTGATTAAAAATTTTGTAGGCTGCTGAGTTGATAGGAAAAGCACTTCTGGGACATATCAATCCATAGGAAAATCTTTAATCTCTTGGTTTATTAAAAAATAGAACTCGGTTGCTCTATCTAATGTTGAAGCTAAGTATATAGCCTTAGGAAGTGTGGCCCAGGTCCTTTAGTTAAAGAAATAAATTCTAGATTTTGGATTACCTGTAGGTATAATTGCAATCCTATGTGATAACACTAGTGTCATCTTCATTTTAAAGAATCTAATCCAACACTCTAGGACAAACACATTGACATAATACATTATTTCATTAGAGACCATATTAATAAAGGGGACTTAGAGCTACTCCATGTAGCCACTACAAACCAACTTACATATATTTTTTATAAAACCACTAACCTTTGAAACTTTCAGCATCTTAAGAACTAGATTAGGTGTAATAAATATTAATGCTTAAAATTACTACTTTTTATTTTTTGATGTTTTTGGTTATGTTTATTTACATTTTTGTTTATATTTATGTGTTTCTATTTTATGTCTTTTTCTTCAATGTTTCTTAAAAGAATCAAATCAATGGTCACTATTGATATTGATTTCTTAAATCACATTATTTCCTTGCTTTTGATTTTAAAATATTGTAAGCACGGATTGACTTCCCAAAATAATGTAAAGGAAGAAACATCGGATTATTTCTCTTCCTCTAACTCTTTTAGTAGTGTATTTTTCTTTTTAAAGTAAAATCTATTTCAAATTTAAAGTTTGAATTTGAAATTGATATCTATTTTATCTCCTTACAATAATCTATCTCATATGAATAATGCTCAAAGTCATTAAATCACTTTCAAGTATTATTGATCAAGTTGTTGCATTTATCATATGGATATGATTCTGATTTATGGTTTATTCTTCCTTATATTAGAGAGTTTTCTTCTCTTATATCTGGAAGATAATATCACAATTGAGAGTCTTTAAATATTTTGAAAGGAAGTTGACTTACTAAAATGACAAGAGGTGCAAATTAAACAACACCAACAACAACAACAATATCAAGCCTTTGCCCCACTAAGTGGGGTCGGCTTGTTGACCTCATTTTTGTATGAGGTCACTAGGGACCCATCCAGACTCCAAATCAATCCTGACCCTACATAAATCTAGACTCTAGATCCTTGGATCTATCTTGACCTTAGGATTCTTTCATATCAATCTAAAACCTAGGATTCTCCTAGATCCAGACCTTAGGATCTATTCTAGATCCTAGGATCCTTCTAGATTCCAGGCCCTAGGATCTACTCTAGACCCTAGGATTCTTCCAGACAAATTTCAGACCTTAGGATCTACTCTAGACCTTAGGACTTTTCTAGACTTCAGATCTTAGGATTTATTCTAAACCCTAAGATTCTCCTAGATTTCAAACCCTATGATCTTCTTAGGCCTTAGGAGCTGCTTGGACCTTAGATCAATCCAGACCTTGAGATTACTTTAGATCTCAGATCAATCCAGACTTCAAATCAATCCTGATCTTAAGCAAATCTAGATTTCAATTAAATTCAAGCTTCAATCAAAATCCAGACCTTAAATCATTTTAAACTTTAAGCAAATCCAGACTTTAAATCTATCAAAATCTCTATATCTAGTTCAAACCTTGATTTTGTCTTTAATCAAGCTTTAATCTTATCATATCAGTTATGATCATTTAAATGATTATGAATGATATAGATAATTCAAAATTCAGATCAAATCCAAAAAACTAGACCCAAATGCTAAGTCTTAAGACCCTGTCCTAAAGACCTTTTCCAGTGAATTTTTAAAACACTTCAAACTTAATCAAATGACCTCCGATTCAGAGTCTGTCAGTTGCATACTGATGAGACATGTCTATGGAGGCAACTCTCCAAATTTGAGCCCATTCTGAGGTCTCTAACCCCAGAAACTTAATCAATATTCATAGGCTATAAAATCTTCAAATATTTACGGCCTATGCCACTGGACCTGCCACCTAGTGGATCCAGACCTTAGAGCCTCCTCCGAAGCCTCTAATCACTTTCAAACATTTAATCCTGACATATTGAACATTAAACTGTATTTTGGTTGACCCACTTTGACCCCCAGTTGACCAGGGGTCAAAATCACCAAAATACCCCTTAGGGGCTCAAATATTGATTTCCAACCAAACGACCTCTGAATTGCTTGGAACCACTTCCAGCAAGTTTCAAATATCAAACCAAACCTGTTTGACCCAAATCCAGACCCTGGGTCAACCTGGTTGACCAAGTCAACCTAGGTTGACCAAACAGGCCCTTACGGGTCAAAAATGGTATTTTGATCGAATTGACCTCCCCAGACTTTGGGATCACCTTCAATGGTCTCCAAATAACTTTTCAAACCTGTTCAGCCCAGACTCACCCTTTGGGTCAACTTGGTTGACTCAGTCAACCTAGGTTGACCAAATCAACTCATGATTTAAATCCCAATCAAAATCTAATTTAATTAAGCTTTTCAAATGTTAGAGACCCTTCAATCTCATGCTTTGGACCTCTCTAAGTCTAGCATAAGTCAAATCATGGTCTAGTTGACCAATTCAACTCATATACTTGGTCAAATATCCAAAGTTTTAATCAAACCACCATATATTCTCATTTGAACCCTCAAGATTTCACTCAAACAGCTCTTAAAATCCTACTCCATACCACCTAGCTGCCACCTTAGCTAGACTTGACCTATTGACTGGTCAAACCAGACAACAAATTGTCAAAGAGTCATTAAGTGAGTTAAATCCTTAATGACATGGCATATATTTGAAGCCCTTTTAATCCCAGCTGTTCAAACAATTTCTAGAATATTCTAAAGGCTGTTCTTAGCCCTTGGATTGGGATCCAACGGCTCTCAATCCTCCCATATGCTCAAGTGGGGACCAAGAGAGGCTTTCCACCTCTCTGTCCTTCTCCCAGCCTTTCCAACTGCTCCAGGCCACGTGGAAGCATCCTAGATAGCCCCTAGGTCGATCAAGACCGTCCCTTTGGCTTGGAGAAGGTTGAATAGGGTAAAACCCTATGTTAAGCCGTCATTCTCCCTTGGAGCCTCTCTCTCTCACTCAAGCCCTCCCAGACCTCAAATTTTTTTCATTTAAGCATTCCAGACCTCATTCTATATATTCCCAGCTCGATCCAGACCGCCAAAGCTCGCCGGAGGCCAGATTCCGACGAGCTTAAGCAAAACTTCATCCAAGTCTATTTGTCGTTGATCTAGGAGCTTTCTAGCCAGAGTTTCTTCTACAAAATGGAGCGTGGACAGTCTACAAATGCAACCATTCCTTAAACGGTCAAAACCGTCCCTTATAGAGGTGAAAATACTAAACCCTGGAGTAAAACACATAGGGTTATTTAACTTTTTGAAAAGCTCATTTTGAGCCATTCTTTTTAATCTCCATTAATGCTCTTCAGTTAGGGATTCTATATATAAAATTTCAAGTCAAACGATCGAGCCAATCTCTCGAACGAGCCAAAAAACAAGTCCTAAAGATTTTTTGTAACATAGTTCAAGTGTCCATTTTCTGGACCGTCGATCGTCCGATCAACGGTCCAGATTAAGCCCTTCCGCGGTTTGATCACACCGCGTGATCGATTTCATCGCATAGATGGCCGTCCGGCAGAATCAAGACCATTGATTTTGCGCGACGGACGATCTCACGGCTGGCGACGTCCGCTGACGTGGTTAAGTTGAAACCGCATCCGTGCCGCCACCAAATGATTGGCATTAAATGCCCTGCGCCGCCGCGGTTTTGATCCGCCGAATCGGAGAATGCCACGTGGTTCCACGTTTTGATCGAGCGAGCCAGAGCGTGACACTTGTCCTATGTACAGCCGTCGGCTTAATTAAATGGTATTAATTTAAAGTTAAAACCATTTAATTACCAGAAACTTCAAAAAAATATTAAAAATTAAATACTTTTCAAAAAATTAAGTATTATATATCAAACTGCTCGATTTCTCAAGACCTTTAATTTAAAAATAAAATTGCTTTAAAATATTTTATATATTTTAAGTAATTTTAAATATTAACTATTAAGTTATTTTAATTATTATTTAATTAAAATAAATCCAAATATTTCTAAATTTTAAGGAAAAAATTATTTTAATCTATTTTGAACTTTACTTTTCAAAAAATTAAGTATTATATATCAAACTGCTCGATTTCTCAAGACCTTTAATTTAAAAATAAAATTGCTTTAAAATATTTTATATATTTTAAGTAATTTTAAATATTAACTATTATGTTATTTTAATTATTATTTAATTAAAATAAATCCAAATATTTCTAAATTTTAAGGAAAAA